>NC_080710.1:3685779-3985779 GCF_019097595.1 Hemibagrus wyckioides | reverse complement strand
TCTGCAAATTAAAAAATTAATAAATAAAACAAAACAACAAATAAATAAACCCGGTGGACACCCTGATTGACAGGACAAGTTCAAGTGATTTTTTTTGTTTTGTTGACATCTTGCATACTAATACAATACATATTTTTAATATTAGATGTGTAGGTGGTCAATTAAACAAAAATGACCCACATATCAACAAACTGTTGCCTTTTGAGGACTTTTTCTCACCTGTACAATTTATCGTTTAAATTCTATGGCACTGAATAGACTTCTAAATCCAAGTCAAATGCATCCACTAAATGTATTAAGAGTGGGCAGGTCTGAAATAGTGCCCTACTCCCCATAGGGTACTTCCTACCACGGTGAAATGTGTTATTTTGTGTAAATAAGGTTATATAAATTGTGTAAATAAGGTTTTTTAGACGCATGGTAAATTCTCTACTAAAAAAAAACTAAAATATACTGCAATAGACTTTTTTTTTTTTGCAGAGGTGGCATTGTGACGTTTTTTAAAATACACTTTTGGAAAAAAAAAGGTACTAAAGTGTACTTCTCCCTCTCGCTATTTTGTAATACGGTACGACTTATAGGTACATTGCATCTTTAAAAGAAACACAATCAAGAAACAAAATGTTTACCCTTTAAGGGTAACAACCCCAGCGACAAGGAATGGTCCAGTTTATTAGCCTTTATTTCTGAGAGTGTCACGAGTTACATTGCAGTCACTAAATACTTACCCCTCTCTCTCTCTCTCTCTCTCTCTCTCTCTGTCGTTCTCTAGAGGTGACATATCTCGTGGCCAACCTTAATTTGTTGCGAGAGCGTCGTAGAAAAAATACGTCGTCACTGCTACGGAGTCGTGGCCACGAAATAACATACCGAAGCCACGAGTTGTAGTTTTCGTGACCACAAAGTCAGGTTTCTCGAGTGGTCAACGACTTAACTCGCGACATGAGTAAAGATGACCTAATCATGGGAGATCATTCATACGAAGACACTGAGATGACAATTTAATTTAAAAAAAATAAAAATAAATAAAAAATACAGACATATATGTCTCAAGTCCACGACATATTTCGTTCTGACCACGACTTTATATGTTGAAAGAACGTCATGCGTAATGTAAATTATTTGGTAAAGAGGCTCAGAGGTGACATGGTGGTTATTTTTTATGTTTATGCTAACATATTAAGGTTTACTGATCACGACTTAATTCGTGACCGGGGCTTTGCTTTTACATGATTGAGAAAGATATTAAAGCGAACCATTCTGGACACAGGAAATGATTTATACTCCGTCGCTGAGGTGATATGGTGTTTATTGGTCAACATCTCGTGGCCATTCGTGTAAATCGAGCCCACGACTTAATGTATCGTGCAACATCATATGTAATACACGACCTCCTGTTGCTTTTTGTGCGAGATGTATTTGTATTTAGCGACCACATGGAGATATGCAGAAACATAACTAGTGGATTATGTCGTTTAGAAATTACGACGTGTCACCTCATGTACCTCTTTTGCTGTTGCCGCTACATAATTAGGATAATTAGAATTTAAAGAATTACGTTCTACAATGTATTAAGTCGTGGTTTCAAGTTACACAAATTAGGGAACAACTTTAGTATCTCGTGACCAGATCATGAGATGCTTAGTTCTGGGCCTCGAAATATGAACTCGTGGTCTAGTGTATTAAATATGAACTCGTGGTCTAGTGTATGAAATCATGAACACTACTTATTCTAGACGTTCTGGGGAGACTGGGGTCGGTTGTAACGCGTCATAAAGCTCCGTTTATTTTTAAGACATGATAAGTACTTTTAGCCTCTTAACTGTTCATAATAAGTACTATATTATTCATATGGTATTCGTCATGGGTCGTGTAAAAGGCTATAGATCATATTAAATCATATAAAATATAGAAGAATTTTCTTTGCAGAAAGTATTCTTAAGTGGCTGCATAAATGTTTGGACCGTATAAAGTCAATCACACAAACTTTGAGCTTCATCCTTGTACAAAAATGTACTGCAGAAAGCAAATCATTTTCAAGTAAGTGAAATCTTTTTTTGCATTTGAGTTAAATATCGTAAACACTGTCATTGGACACATATCGTTACAATTGACCTGACACTGTCAACCATGAAATCTGATATGCTAGGTAACCTGATTAATAGACTTGTTGACTATCAGTCATGCTAACTGCAAGTGTATTAGACAGAGATGTAAACTAGCCTGTTATGCTTTAATTTGCATACAAAATGAACAAATATTCTCCAGATGATGAAATTACATACTTCAAAATTGGCCTGGTACATTTTTCACTGCTGTCTTGTTTTGCTGCCAAACAGGAGACTCTACTGAGCATGTGCAGAGTGTTACAACCGGTATTGGCAACTTAGACAGGTTTATTATGGCATCACCAAAACTGCTTACTGATAAATCTAGAAAATTTTGAGTACACATACTACACTCCTGTATTTGAGCTTTATTGAGAGATTCACTCAACTCACCACCAGAATTCTGACCCACAACCTGACTCAGCTGCGCTTGAGCTAATGTCCCAATCATACTAATCAGTCATCACAATAGTTTCTCCCACCTGTGTATTTCTTTCTTCTTTATTTTAAAACTTTGTTCTTGGAGATAGTTACAAAATCAATAAAAGCAAGTGTTTCAATTTGTAATTGTTTCCTTCATGTCTATGTACCAACTCATTACCACTGCTTGATGGAAATTAGCAGAAATTGTAGTCTATAAAAAGTAATTCATATGATGGTTTTTTCTCTGTTGAGAATCTTAGCATCTATGGAAGGAGTCTCCAGTGTCAGCTTTTGGACATCTTCATCGTTACCTGTTTCTCTGCAGGACAATGGGCTGAGAGAGGAAGATTATAGTTTATAGCGATTATAATAGATATGATATCAGGAACTAGTTCATCTTGTAATGTTAATGTTGCTATAAGCACAACATGTTCATTAATAAAGTGAAAAGTGTAATCGTTGGCAAATTACTGAGATATAAATAAGAGGGATAAATCATGCCAAAGACCATGAGATCATTTTTTGATATGGAAATTATTCTATCTGGTTACTTCTAGACATTAGCAGGCTTTAGCTACTTTCCTCTGAATACACAGCTTACAACTGACCCCATTCTCCCCTACCTCATCGGCTTCGTCGACCGAAAATGTTGACCTTTTACTCAGAACATTACTGTTTTTAACGAGACCCTTTCCCCCAAAAAATATTTTGTGAACCTTCTTCACTTTGTATACAAAATGTGAAGGCTAATTATCGCCTTTTCAGACGCGCCTCTACTCAGCCGTTAGCAGTTAGCCGTGTTCGTGAAGAAGCTTTAACATAAGTGCTAATGGCGAGGACAAAATTTTACACCAAGACGTGAAAGCACACCCCATGTGTCTTAAATAAACACTCCAGACATCTGCATACAAACACTGCAGTGTTCGGACATCAAACTTTACAAACTGAGGTAAATTATCAGGATATGGCTGAAACTTTAACCAAAACAAAGCATTTTAATCCACTCTAAACCTCAATTAACCCCATTTGAACATAAACAGTGGTCTTAATTTTGCCTCCTTCAGGTTAGCTAACTAGATATTATTAATGCTATATGAGTGATCCTACTATTAGGGTGCTATAATATTTACAAATGTGTGTAAAGCAAAGGTAAAAGACATTTTAAACACAGGTAAGTGTACTTCACAACAACCTGTGTGCAACATTAATAAAAACCTACATCTACACAACTTAGAAAACGTTTTTTTTTGCTGCCTGTACCAGCAGACCTACAATCCACCCTTAAATAAAACGTAAAACGTAAAAAGTAAAATTCTTTGCATTATTCTGTGAATCTCATGCTTGAAGCACCCTTTTTCGTAATAAGATATTACATTAAAAAACGCAATTCATAGTAAACATTCATTCAACCCTGTTACCTAAACACAACAATCTCCGAGTCATGAAGTTCAGCAGAAAGATGCATGGTCTGGATTCCATGAAGAACATGGGGAGAAGAAAACATCACCATTTCATTCACTTTTCTTTTATTTTCAGATATTGACTGACAGGTTCCAAGAAATCTTCACAACGTCCTTAATGTCCTTGTGATGTCATATATTCATATGTTCAAAAATGTTAACAAAAATAATCATAAAATTACATTTTTAACAATGAAAAGGCTAAATGAAAACAAAAAAAATCATGTTTTGGAAAAAAGTCTTCTGTAGTTTAGTGGATACAGAGACGACAATATAAGAAACATAAAGAAAGCTTTTTAGCTATGCAACTTTGTGCCAATAATTTACTCTTTTCGGTCCTGACAAGTGCCATATGACACCCATATGTTGGAAAACAATTATATATATATGTACTGATTCAGTGAAGAGCAATCACTACTTTGTCTCCTAAATTAGTGCAATAAAACATTTGAGTAGATAGCAAAAAGAATTCCCAACAAAACTGATTGAAATTAGACTCATTTTACTACAACTGTGGCCACTTTTTTCAACAGCATACAGTATAATCAGAGTTCACAGGTAAGAGCATTTACATAAAACTGTCGAAAAATGAAGGAAAACCTCCCTTTGGGATCATCTCTTTTAATTTCAAGTCGGCATGCTAATTAGGACAACTAGGTTGATTGTATAATTGGCGTTCTGTCATTGTTAGTGATAGAATGCTGTTAGCAAAACACAGAGGGTTCTCCAGAGCTTTGCTTTTCCAAATGTGTAGCTTTGGATCAACTGAACTGAACAACGAACAGATTCATCAGAAAATTGAAAAGCTACATCGAGATGTGAATCCGGAGTGTATCCCGGGAATACCAGCTGGATGGAAGAAACCTGAGAAGAAACCTCTGTGTGTTTGGGTAATAGTATCCTATCTCTAAGCATAATTAATTGGCAATGGTGGATCTGGAGGCTATCACAAACACTGGGTTTGAGGTGGGAATAGAGTAGATTGGATCTTGGTCCATTCCCAGGCACCACACACACTTGTTCACACACTTTTGGGGAAATTTACTATCCACCTGCCAAGGTGGAGGGAACCTGGAGAACCTAGAGGAAACCCATAACTCCACAAGTTGAGGATTTGAGCTGTGAGGCAGCGCCATACTGTTTTTAGAATGAATTGCATCATTGCTGTGTTTCCACCATCGTACCATTACCCAACAAGTCCCTGACACCAAGGTATTTCTCAGAGCAGACGCAGAAGCAGGTTCTCCCAGGCAGTAGGATCAGTCATCAAAGGAGGCCTGAATCCACGAGGAGTGTCTGGGGTGGGATGTGGTGGTGGTGGTGGTGGTGGTGGGTGTGCGTGCGGAGGACGCCCACGAGCCTGAAAATATGGGCAGATGCATCGAATCGCACAAGATAAACAAGCGATGAATTTCATCAGGGCCATCATAGCCTTAATTTGGCTGCCTAATGAGTCAGATCCAGTGGCGGAGATAAAAGTTGTCAGAGGCGCGGCTCTAATGAATTTCTTGCCACTTGTAATCAAGGTTGGCTGTCTGAGGAGCAATGATTAATGGAACCCTGGAGGATTCCCTCGGCCTTCGGCTCTCATTACGGCTAATGCATTCTCAAGCAAATTAACGCAAGGGGGGGTGGCGGAGGAGAAAGCGAGAGGGAAAGAGAGAAGAGGGCTGCAGAGAGCACAGCAGGCAGAGATTGTGAGAAGAGACTGAAAGAAAGATAGGTGAAGGCAAACAGCAGGGAGAAGGTGAGACGCTCACACTGAGATCTCTGACGAGGGAAAAGAAACGAGCCGGCTACAATTAAATGAGAAGGATGGCGAGGATGAGGCGGAGAAACAAAACATGAATGGAATGGTAGAAAAGATTTGTCTATTCGTTCGTACATCATCACTAAGGATTCTTGGCGAATCCAGAACCCTGAACGACGACGCAGGAACACACACCAGACGGATCTAGCAGATAAAATCAGATAAGTGGATATGCAGGAAAAGAAGGAGGGGACTCGTTTGTACACACCACGTGCTCATCCCTTTGTGATTAACCATTACCCATCTTTTTTTTCTTTTTTTTTACCATAATGAACAAACTGATTAATGAAAGAACAATACTCAGACATGCTACGGTATAAATCATTTTTATTCGAGTGTTTATTATGTCAATAGTCAGCCAAGCATCCGAGCACACACTCATGAAGTCACTTCATTATGTAAAAACAATGGAAAACTTGAAAAGGGAACCAAAAAAATAATAATAAAAAGGACAAACCGCTTAATAAAAGCGACAAAAGAAAAAAAAAAAAAAAACAATATTTACATCCGGCGTCTTTTTTTTTTTTTAATTATTTTTATTTTTTTATAAATATGTCAAATGTACATCATTATACACAAAACGTACCTTTGACGGTCAGGCAATGTGACAGCAGGCACATCGAGACCAATGCATGGTACTGAAGGAAAATAAAAATTGGGGGGGGAAAGAGAAGAGCGCAGGTACTTCTGCAAGTTTAGCGCGTTCAGAGCCTTTTAGTTGGCGCAGCAGCTCTCGAGCCAATCAGCATCAAACACACAGAAGACTGAAGACAAGCTGCGTTTTTTTTTCCCCTCGTCGTAATAATTTCAATCTTCGACTGGTGATAAAATATAAGGATGAAGTTCAGATGCAAAGGTGCCAACATTGCTAGGAAGAAAATGCTAGCAGGCAACAAGAAGAAGAAGGGAAAAAAAGTGTAAACCCCTGGCGCATGTTGAAGGATAGGAAAAAAAATTTTCTCGATAAAAATAAGGCAAAATTGCGGTCTGACAATACTTACAAGCAGCTCTTCTATTTATTTATTTAATCAAAGAGCTCATAGTCCCACCCACTTTCTATGAGCTCACAAAGCAGAGGATTGTGAATTAACACACATCAAAGTTAGATGTGCATTAAATATCCTTCGGTGAATTGCCTTTTCCACCAGCATTTTTGGCATTGGTTATATGATTTTTTTTTTTCTCTACGTCAAATTGGGCTAGTTTTGGGAACAAAACTGCAGGTGGAAAAAAGCAAATCCGCAGGGCTTTTTCAGCCGCAAAGATCACTTTCAACAATATCTTTGGCTTTCGCGAACAAGACAAGGGTCAAGCCAGCACTTATGAGGTATCTCAAAAGGCAAGTAGTCTGATAAAAAAATGAATTGCAGGTTCTGCAAAGGAATGCAAGCGCACTACGGTGAAGTGAGAAGAAGATCCAGTGGTTGGTTTTAGGCCACTGTGGTGTTTTGAGATCTATTTAGGCTGGAAATTGTTACTGAATCCTGCTAGCAAGGGGTCAGAAACTATAAATGTTGGCACCTCTGCAGACGTACAACTTCAAACGAATCAACCTGCCTAATTATTAAAAAATGGTTAAAAACATGGTTTCTGTTTCTGCATCAGTCATATTCAACGATTTACGGAATGCGTTATTCTCTTTCAAAACCGAATGTTCACGTATGAGCGGAGCAGCTAAGAAACGAACATAAAATACTGCACGGTAAAAAAAAAGAAAGAAAAATAAATAAAAATAAAATTTCATCATGATTTATTCTCTGATTTGCTAGTTCCTTCCCTCGTAGCTCATTAGCATGACATGAGATGAATCAAAGTGGTGTTTTATAAGGTTAAAAAAAAAAAAAAAAAAAAGCTAGCATGGCTAATCAGGAACTCGAAAGCCATGCTAGTATCCTTACCAGCGATAGCTTACATCCTGTTAAGAGTCACTAGAGAGGCAACAACGTTGGTCAAGCTTTTTTTTTTTTTTTTTTTTTATTATTATTATTATTTATTTTTTTTGCTAGTCATTTAGCACCTAAATGGTTGGATGAGGCAGTCAGAGGGAAATATAAGCTACTATATACACAATTCTGTACGTAATCTGTCGATCCGTCCCGAATCCTGTTATCCTACATCAGTACAAAATGGCAAATGTCCTCGTCAATGCATAATCAAGTACGGAGGAGGTAAATGAGCATCTAAGCACGCACACAAGTTCACAGCAAAACGTAGGTCACTTAACAGATTTTTCATTTGATATTATATATATATATATATATATATATATATATATATATATATATATATATATATAAATAAAACGTGTATGTAGACCCTGGTGTCAAAGAGTCAGAAGACCACTTCAGCATCGTCCTCGAATCGCTCTCACAAAGCCCTGATAACGAACGTATTATTCTCAGCTCGGGGTAATCATGTCCTTCAGCCTCGACTGAAGAGGTATTCTTAGGCGGCTATCTGCTTTGATGAAACGCCGAGAAAATTCTCCGACGAGCTTGGATGCTTAAGACCGAAAATTACGTCCGATGACCTGCACCTTATTAAATTCTATAATACAACAGGTTCATGTCTTCTGGTAATCAGTATACAGACTGCTTTCCTTTTTTTTCTTCTTCTGTCTTTACAATCTAATCCAAAAAAACATTCTGGCAAAAGTGAAATGTTGAAATCTGAAGTGAAAAAAAAAACAAAAAAAAAACAAACCTTATCCTAGTCCTAACCCTTTATCGGTTTTATGCGTTTCTCCTACGTTTAACAGTGTTATAGTGCAGAGCGTCCACATTATATATCAAGAGTTTTTTTTTTTTGGATATTGGGTTAAACCTGGCACATTCAGATTTACACACTGACCCGACACAATGGATCGACAGGAAGATTTTACGATGCTAACGTTGAACGGCGACACGACATACAGTTGAGTTTCCTGCGGAAAAGGCTAAAAGGCAGGGGAAAGGAAGTCACAGTATCATGGCACTGGGACACTGAAGGCTTACAGCACGGCGTGTTTTGGGATCTACATGATGCTTATGCTGCGGTTCATCTCGCACTGTCCGTTGTTGTTGTTGGCGTTGGGGTTGGCGTTGGTGTTGGCATTGGTGTTGTGCCACGTTCCGGTCGGCGTCGATGTGCCGCCGGAATCCGAAGGGCAGCCATGCTGGATGAGGATATCGACGCATTCCTGACTTCCTGCTCGCCGGGCAAAGAACAGCGGCGTTTGACTGCGGGCGTCACGACTCTTCACGTCCACACCGTACTGTACACAGGAAATCACAGGATTTTACACAAGGAAAACAATCAACCAATCAAACCCCCCCTGCTTTATTAGAAAAAAAACATTCTGTACAATCAGTGTGTGTTAGTCTACCTGATACAGCAGTGTGTTAAATATCCGCACGTAGCTTTTAGTTGCTTAATTGGATAATAAAAGAGCCGTGGACCTTAATTAACCTTAACGTTAACAACCTCGCTCTATGCTTTGGGATCTCAAGTGCCTCCTGGTCTACATTTAATTATTAGGTTGTAAAGCTCAAATGTTATTTCTGTTTTTTTATTTTTTATTTAAATCAGCTGAGAGTTACACAGGATTGAGTTTCTGCCTAAAAAAGCATCACTATAGGGTTACATTTAGGAGATTAAAACACACATGGTGACCGTATTGAATGTCTTCTTTTTCATGTCCATCTCCAAAGTGGTGGTTAATAAGAAGCTCAAAATGAAAGTAGACAATCTGGGTTTTAAGAATTTCCTTTATTTCTGTTTTTCCCTAGCCTGCTAGACGCAATATATTCATAGAAAAACAAAAATAGTTAGTTTTTTCAGGCAAATTTTTCTGCAAAGTACAGTGGAACATCTACAAAGTACAGTGGAACCTCTGCATAAGAATGCCCTCGCTTACGAATTTTATCTTTAAGAACTGAAATTTGCATTCTCATACAAAGCATTTTCAGCATATGAACGAACCAAACTGAATGCTGGCTAAGTTGAGCGTACATCCAGGAGCCATTCAAAACTTCGAGCTTTATGATTTTTTTTCCAGTCAGTGAAAGCTGTTTCAAAAAAGTCAACCCACGATACCAACGTTGCCTTTGGCATGCGTTCAAAAGCTAGGTGATTTTTTTTTTTGTTGACAGATTGGTGGCATGACTTCCTGTGAGGACCCTTGATGGAATGCTTGGCTTGGGTCAGTTCTTTGTAAGCAGCCATACAGCTTACATACACTTCGTATTGGTCATATTTTTGGGCGGCTGGAACGAATTGTCTGCATTTACATTATTTCTTATGGGACAATTTGTTTCGCAATACTAATTTTCGACTTAAGAACTCATCTCCAGAACGAATTCAATTAGTTTGCCTGTGTTCCACTGTATATGGTGAGATCAAACCCATTCCTGCTCTCTGAGATGCCCCAAGGGCTTGGTGTTATCCTCATCACTACAGTTCTGTGTAAGGTTACCCAACAAAGGGAAAAACACGTCTGAAACAAAGCCAACTCGTTTTATATCAGACTTACAGCCAGAAAACCATTCGTTTGTTTACACTGATTGAGAATGTCCCATAAGTCCATTTTCACCAGGGTGTAAAAAAGTTACACTTGGTTGCTTTTCTTAACATGTCTAAAAAGAAGAAATGGAACATGTTGCTTCGGAAACAGTAGGAGACACGTGTAATAAAATAGCTTGACTTCGAAGCCTGTGATTTGGCTCAGACTAACATCTTAGTTGAAGTATTATTTCACTTCAGCGCTCTTGAATTCTGGATTCTGACAGCTCGAAAGGTGCCGATTAATTTTCTATAATAGTTCTGGCAGCCTGGATAATCGCGGGTTAACACCTAATGGGCTCGTTTTAACACCTCTATAGCTACACAGAGATTTGATAACGTGTGTAATGGTGTTCTGTGAGGACACATTTCTTTTGCATTACTGGAAGCAGACTCCAGCATCAGCGCTTTGGTAACAGTCAGGAAGTTTCCTTCTACAGGAAGGTCTTCAGGACAGAAAAGTTTACATTTTGTGGTTTCATGGTAACATGACAAGGAGCATTTTTCTGTCTCATTAGCTACAAGAGAGAAAGAAGTGAGGATGGTGAGGGAGTGGATGTTTATAGCTGTGGTAACAGGAACCAACTGGAACGTTGAATGTAGCTAGAATTCGATAAGTATCTAGTATAAACTATCTGGAAAAAATCTAGGGGTGGCTGGAAATTCTAACTTTGGGTTGCCTAAACTTTTAGCCATGGCAAAACAAACTAGTTGCTTATTGCTTTTTTTTTTTTGAATGGGGGTATGGAAGTGTGGATGGGTGGATTTTTGCCCTTACCCAGATTAGCAGCTGTGTAATGACCACGTTGGCCATGGCGCAGGAGAGGTGCAGGGCCGTGCGTCCATCCCCATCACCATATGTCTCGTTCACCTCATCCTTAGTGCCGTGAGCCAGTAGCAGCACCACCATCCTCAAGTCGTCCTCCACCACGGCTCGCAGGAGCTGCTGCCCCAAGGGCACATCCGACTGGGGCAGGCCCAACAGGAAGAGCTTTTGCTCATACTTTGCCCTGATCCAGCGTTCCTTCTCCTCCCTGACAAGAAAAAAAAAGAAAAAAAAGAAGAGGAATCTTCAGTATCAGTTATAATTCAGTTTTTGTTTACATGGAGATTCAACTACATGTCTAGCAAACACACAGCATTAGTGAACCGGATTTACGAGGACATTCTGCAAGATGTTTCATTTGTGTCCAAGCTGAGAGAGAGAGAGAGAGATGTACAGTTTTGTGTCATGCTCCATTTTCTTTCTGCTCATGTTTTCATCATTTACAGCAAATGAACCTACGAGCAGTTTGTATCATCTGCAGATTTTGAGCGTTTTGACCGAGGGTAGCTGTTACTGCTGCACAGCGCACACAGTAAGCAGGAACATATTTCATTTGGCACGAGTGCATCGAATCTGTGTTAATAAGCCTACGCTAAAAAAGATGACAAGCGCATTGGTTTTAATCACCCGACAGCTTGCCAGGGAATTACAGCACAAAGGCATGTATATGGTTTTAAACACTGCTCCCTATGGCCACAAAGTTTTGCACTAGGCTTAAGGCTAAATCAAACACCTTTTGGACCACAACACAATGCTTTCTATAGCTTCTTTCCGAATTTTGCAATTTTCTTTCCATCATAGAAAGTTGTGGCCCATTTCTGCAGGTATATAAGCTTGTTCAATAGACATCCTGCAAGTAACTGGAACCCACATACTGCTGCAAAATAAAGAAACATACCCAAGCTAAAGAATTTCATTTCAGTTTGTTTTTAGAAGGCAATCTTTTTAGCATTAGATTCAAGATTCAAGAGGCTTTATTGTCATTTCAACCACATATAGCTGACACAGTACATAGTGAAATGAAACAACGTTTCTCCAGGACCTGGTGCTACATAAACATACAACATAAAGATCAAATACAAAAAAAAACAACACAGAGCTAGGACAGAAGTTTTTGTCCTAGCCACATAAAGTGCAAAGTGTGCAACTAGGTGCAAACAGTGGAAAGACAAGACCAAAAGTTGGTGCAAAACCAACTGGAAGGAGTCTCCAGTGTTAGAGTTTTAAATAATCAGAGACATACCTATGGTCCTGAACATACTGGTTTGAAACCTCTTTGCTAGCAGGTGGCAATAATTTTTAACATGTTCAACATTCTCGGGGGTTAATCATATCATGTGAACCCCTTTGTGACTAGCTGCAAGATCAGTGCTGAGCATCTAAGAGGAATTCATCTGCTGTCACGCGCAGCAGATCCCTGAATCTGGTTTATCATTCATTTATTGGTGTTAGACCTCGAGGGCAAAACATTACCAAAATAAATGTGTATTTTTTTTTTTTACCAAAATGCTTGTTAGCAGTAGCAAAACTAAAAACAAACAATTTGTCTTGATGCAGAGTTCAAGGATTCATGGTACCTCTGGATCTCTTTGCAGAACAGAAAAGCCAAAGTGCTTATGTTTTCAGTCCAACTATACATTCATTCATGTTATTTAACGCTTGTTTTCTGTATGTTTTTAGTGAGAAGATGTGATTTGGAGATGTGCCTGTTGTGGTCCTCACAGGGCTCCGTCCACCAATAACTGATCACGAGTGATGTAACTGTGAAAGGGTCAAAGTCCTATGGTGTGCACTCGGCATCAGTGACCTTAATTTGACAAATTTTTACTTACAATTCCATCTCGATAATGCAGTGAAGCTTCTGGACCCTGGCTCTATGGTGTCCACCTCGCACACCAGTGAGCCTGTGCTGATCTCGACTTGCTTTTTAAGGGTTAAAGCCTGGTCGCCTATCGAAAGGTTACACATTGTGAACAGCATGTCTGTGCTGGACAATACAGGAAGGAGGGGGGGGGCATGTTTTTATCACTGCTGTCACCGCTGTCACTCTTGCTCGGCACATCCCCACAAAGGACTCCCCAATCTACACCGGACCTTCAAGGCTCAGGGGGATCGAAGCCAGCCAGATTGAAGGGCCGAAGAAAAGAGAGAGAAGGGAGACACTGACGGTAGAATGGAGCTCAAGACGGTCCTCGAGCTTCACACTTCTATCTAGCGCTCTTCATCTAACACCTCCATTCATGAAAATCCAAATCGATAGGCAGCTATTTCTGAGCATGCTCAGTGCAAAAATGACCCCTCAACCTCATGCGCTGGGCGATAAGACGACTAGAAAGGGCTCGCTGTTTGACTTGGATGAGTGAATGACAGAGAGGAGAGGGGTGAGATTTGTGAGTCCCACGAGTCTCTTTTTTCCATTGAATATTACCTCACGTCCAAATGTCTGATAAACAACAAACAGTGTAGAGATGAGATTTTTTCGCCTCCGAGAACCTCAGACAGGATCGGAACATTTGTATTTAATCGTATTACCCGTCTTTCCCGGGGCAGAATACGGGAAACCCAGACCACTTCTTCCTCTATCGCTTGCTAATTCTACGACTAATTAGGTGTTAGGAATACGGCGCCACCTCTTTCCGAAGTGCCAGCGACGAGCCAAATGGTGAGCCGGCACGTCACATGTTAATTACAGCAGCGCTGATTGGAGGCACAATGGTGTCTAATGGGAACACGCCCCCTTATTATCTCCTGGACAATAAGATAAGAGGAGACTCCAAATCAGCAAGCACTGGGGAACAGGCTGATATGTCAGCTGCCAGAGCTAGACCAGACCAGAGGGAGGGATGGGGGGGGGAGTGGGGAGAAAAAAAGAAAAAAACGATAGCATAGAGACATGAGAGATGGACTGGTAAAGCAAGTAAAATCCACAGGAAATCTAAAAAGCAAATATATAGAATATGTGTAACTACGTAGCAAAACAATAAATCTGTAATCATAAAGACTGTCTTATGCTCATCCCAGGACTCTTTATACTCATCTTTTCTTTCGGGTTAGAAGGCTTGGTGTAAAGCAAACAATCCGCTAATGCTAACGTACCATAATAGACCAGTTTAATCTGCATATTCAATTTTATTACATTACAGTGTGGCTCTCAAACCTGGTTAGAGTTAAGGTAAGATGTTTGTCGGAAGAGAAGAAACCATTGTTTTTTTCGCATATCCCAGTGTAGGAAGTTAGGGTCAGAAAGATGAGGGCCTTGCTTGAGGACCCAACTTGAAGGAGCTGGGGTTTGAACCCCAACCTTCTGATCAACAACCCAGAACTACAACTGCACCTGGTGGTGAGGTAAAGCACAGGTTTATATAAGAAACCTGTTTTTATAATTGTGATGGAAGGAGTCTCCAGTGTCAGAGGAAGCTGTAACTTTCCACCACAGGAAAGTGTCTTTTTTTAACTAAGAAACCAAACTTGATGTTACGTTAGAGAAATAAAACGCTTCCACAGGGAAATAATCCACTCTAGTTTACACTGCTCTATCTCGATTATTTTCCATCAAGCTTTGTTACTATTCAAGCCACAACGACATACAAATCATTACTTGTTTGCAATATTAATCGTGTAAAACAAAATCAGGAGATTTTTTGTGATTGTTGCGCCAAAAATGCTTTTTAAAAACATTACGTTTGCAGAAAACAACTTAAATTGACAAAATTGAATCTGCAAACTCCGGATACTTTTTTAAAACTCCTGCTAATAAAGAACCACAGCTGTTAGCTGTATGTAGCTGAGAAATCGCAACCTCCTCCTTTTATAAACTAAAGCAACACATGTCCAACACTTCACAACGCTCCAACTGAAAAATATCACAAGGTTTTTAGCATCTACAGCTTTCTATAGCACTTCAAACAGGTTTCCTTCAACAACTTAAATATTAAAGGAGTCGTTTGAGGAAAAAGAACAACAACAACAAAGGAACGTTTTTTTTTAAAGTATGCAAACATGTTTTTGTTGCCACACTGTACGCAATTTCCTGTATCCAAGCACTCTGTGAAAGTCAGTAGAACAACAAAGGGGTGAGCTAATTAAAAAGGCCACGGCTTTAACTGCGTTTCCCTTAAAGTCCCCGGTCGCTCTTTACCCAGAACAAGGCACAAAGCCTGTGAATAGACTTCAGCCACAGTGAATTGCTCTTCAATGGTGGTGTGTGTGTGTGTGTGTGTGTGTGTGAACCCCCCCCCACCACCACCTCTCTTCAGCAGTCAGTCTTTCAAAGCTTGTTTTTCTTTTGAAGAGGTGCTGAGAGAGACCCACCCCATTGTTATCTTTCTCTTCTTTCGCTCGCACACAGAAAACATACGGCGGCAGTGAAAAGGCTCAAGACTGTAAAAGAGAAGAAGCGACACAGAGTGAGAGAGAGAGAAAAGGGGGGTGAGAGAGAGAGAGAGAGAGGCCCCGGACATTCTGACGTTCTGTGGTTTGGGACGAAGATGAAGGGGTCCACACATGTGCACCCAGGTGGAACCGCAAAAAAAAAGAAAAAAAAAAGTGGTCTTGCTCCACGCTGTCGTCCGAATAGAGCTGTGTGATCGAATTTTCAGATCAAAGTGCTGGATGAAATGAAGTTAAGAGTCAGCGGACGTCACGTTTAGTTGAAACAGGAAGTCAGGGAGCGGGTGAGACGGGGACTGGATTGATTATGCGCAAAGCTCGTACATGTCTGTATTATTCTGGAGAAGGAACGAGTGCGCACACACACACACACACACACACAGAATAACCATGCTGGAAAATACAGGGGCGGGGCTAATGCATTCTCAAAAGCACACAATTGGATGAAAACAGGATGAGTCATGAATTTTTCGTTTGTTTTTAGTTTTTATTGTAACTCGCTGCCAATTTTAACACATGGAACATGGTTTTTAGGCACTTTCAATGCTTTCCTAAGTAGACATGGAATGTTTCGAAAAACCGTCGGTTCTGAGGACCTTGTTGACAAGAGAGATCAGAGGCGAATGTGGTAACTACGGTAACACAAATGACCACTCTACAGCTACGGTGAGCTGAAAAGCATCAACATATTGACCTGGATTCATGTAAGAAGAGTACAGGTGTTGCTATTAAAGGAGAGGTCATTAAGATGGTCTGTTTTTGCTTGCCGTGCAAGGAAGTAAGCAGGACGAAGAGGAAGAAGGGAACGAGCGGCGAATCCTGCCTCTGCCTCCCGTTTGAAACGGCGCCGCGAAAGCAAACAAGTACCCGGGCGGCGCGAGGGGCTGTGGGAGAAAGCCGAGAAGCCTTGAAAAGGACACTTCCTCTCGGCAGGAGGAAGGAAAAATAAAAACGAGCGGCTTTAGCATGTCAAAAGAGAGTCGGAGGGAGCGAGAAAAGAGAGAGGAGGGAGAAGAGGGAGGGAAGGAGGGAGGGTTGGAGAGAAAAAGAAAGAGTGATGAGACTGAGAGGACACTCTCCATGGGGTTTTGGGGGGGGTTATATTCAGGAAACCAGGCCCATGGCTACCCCCTTCAGAAACACATACACACACACACACACAGATACACACAGCCTGGCACACATGCTTGCTCTGAAACATTGGGTTGCTTGGGGGACAGAGAAAGTGTTTCAAAAGGGGGAAAATGTATTCATCACTTTCATCAGAACAGGAACTTTGCGCATTACGGCCTGCGTCATGGATTACAGCCCAGGCAGCGGGAAAAAAAACTACAATCCTTAATAATCTAAACAGTGAGATAAAACTCAGAAAAGGTTTTTTTTTTTTTTACCCCCGCCTCGAATCTTTAGCATAATAAATTACTTAATGACCCCATATTTCAACTAAATTATGCAGAAATAAAAAAGAAGTAATAAATTAAAAAAAAGAAGAAGAGGAGGATGAGGGAGGAGGGGTGATTGGGTGAAGACTTGGCTCTTGTAAGGAAGTCCCAGAAAGCCCTGCGACCTCATCAAGTGGAATGATTTGGCCGGCGAGTCAGTGACACATGAGCGCACCTCAATACAGCAGGACAAACAAGGATAATTACTCAGCGGCACACAAACACAAACCCTCTGCCATTTCCCTACTCCTCCTCCACCTCCTCCTCCTCACGCTGCCCTCGCTCACCATGAAGAGCACACTCGGGGAGAAGGATGTGTGTGTACTATTCAGCAAGGTTCAGAGGTGCCAAGTGGCCTGGAGAGGCAGGGTTGTGCCTTCACAGCCGAGCGAGGGGACGTCCGAAAATTCGCAAACGGAAACGTTCCATAAAAAGAAAAGGCACACGGGGAAATGAAATTTAAAAAAAAAAAAAAGGTGATGATTGTGTTATGCTAGCAAATAAACAAATCATGATAAATTGAGCTGTGTATTTCCTGAGTTTGTCATTAAACAACAAACAAACGAGGGGAAAAAAAAAAACTTAAAAAGCGTATTAATAACTTGTTGAAGTTACTTTGGTAACACGGTAACATTCCTACGACATGCTAGTTCCTCTTACTGCTCACTTTTTAAATAAATAAATAAATAAATAAATAAATAAATAAGTGATGTGTTTGTTCTGCAGAAAGTTACCGCATTGAAACGTTAACGTGTCCAAGCGAGTGTGTTACCATAACATGATGCTATGAAAAATCAATTCAAATTAAAAGTTAATTGTTGTTTTTTCATCATTCCTCTCTCTCACACTCATAATTAATAGTCAGTCAAGTTTCCAGCACTTTTAAGCTGCTCTGTGAGATTTTTCGCAGTATTTTGCTACACCTTGTTTCTCCGTATTAATTAATCAAACGTTAATCGAAGTAATTAGGCTATGCGTGGCGAAGGCTCCAGGCAAAGCTAGCTATGCCAAACCCCCCGCTGACTCCGTCTCAGCTTCCCAAAGTACAAACAAACGCCTCTTTTCCTGGCTGAAGTCTGCTGCTCAGAGCTCGTGTCTAATCTCTCAGCTTCCAGGACCTTTATACAGCTGAGTCTAATCCTAGCCCCAACATGCTGATTCATTCATTTGATGACTCTTTTGGGTTGAATTGAGGCACCAAAAAGTTCTTCCATCACCCCGGAACGTGAGTGTTTATTAAACTGGTCGTGGGTCAGTCGGTTTAAAGGAGGGGTGCACAAACCTTTTGTACCTTTTTTTTTTTAACTGTAAGATCAATTCCATAGACTTATTCAAGTACAGATTTCTTTAAAAATCTAAAAGTATTGAATTAAAAAAAAAAAGAATCAATCATGTAATAAACAAATTAATAAACAAAATAATATAGTAAAATAAAAATAAATTAATTAATGAATAAATAAATAAATAAATAAATAAATAAATAAATAAATAAATAAATAAATAAATAAATAATAAAATACAACAAAATAAATAATCAAAAATAAACAAACATTTTGAAAAAGGTATACATTATTGCTGACATTTATGAAATTAAAATTCACAAAAAGTTTAAAAATGACTATTTAAATAAAATAAAATGTAATACTCCTACTACTACTGCTGCTACTACTACTACTACTACTAATAATAATAATTATTATAATTTTTATTAGGGATATTATTATTATTACTATTATTATTATTACTATTAATAATAATAAATATTTAAATATTTATTTACATTATTATTTATAATAATATTAATAATCAATATTTATTTAAATATTGATTATTAATATTATTAAAATTTAATATTATAAATATTATTATTATTGTTTTTAATAATAATAAAACTGTCAGAAAGAAGAAAATATTAACATAACATTTTGAAAAAAATAATTCAAATTAAAAACCATAAAATAAATCTGCTATGACAATAAATGTAACTAAAAATGGAAAGCGTGACATCATTAATAAACTTAAACATATTATTGTTGATAGACAACAAAGAAATAATTAATAATTGATCAATTAACAGTAATTAATAGTAAACCACGATGATGGTGCTGTAATTGTGTGACTCATACAGAGTGACTGAAGGATTAAAGATAAAGAAGTGCACTCTGGAAGGATCCTAAGTAGTGATCTAAAAGCACTTAAAAGCAGAAAGCAGGGGGGTAACGTGGAGGTCTGGAAGCCCAGCAGGTGTACAGTGAAAGGGGGTGAGATGGTGTAGGATACGAGGTGGGGTAAACTTAGCGCTGTGATTCATTTTTATTACCCCCGCTGCCCTGTGGGGGCGACATGCGGGCAAATTATTTCAGAAACAAAGTGCTCTCCTTATCAGAACTATTGCCTGTACTGGCCAAAGGGCGTCAAGGTGTGCGTGTGTGTGTGTGTGTGTATGTGTGTATGTGTGACAGTGAAGTGCGCACTGATGAGCGATAGCTCTCCATGAATGCCTGGACCTCCGGGACACAGAGGAGGGGGGTGGAGGAGATGGAGTGATGGAGACAAAGGTGCTTCCCGAAGTGTCTTAATGGGAGTGCGCTAAAGAAAAAAAAATCTAAAGAGATATGAAAGGAAATTGATTGTAGGACGCAGCCATTTTGGAAAAGTGAGTGAACGAGAGAGAGAGAGAGAGAGAGAGAGAGAAAGAGAGAGAGAGAGAGAGAGAGAGAGAGAGAGGGGAGAGAGAGAGAGAGAGAGAGAGAGACAGAATCTGTTGCACCGACCCCTCGCAGCATTTCCACACACAGGTGCAAGGCAATTAGACCTGCCTCAAGAACACACATCTGCCAAGTGCTAATTTAACACACGTTCTATTAAAACTCAATACTCTCTCTCCTGCTCTCACACACACATAGACACACACACACTCTCTCTTTCACACACACTTTCTCTCTCTCTCTCTCTCTCTCTCTCTCACACACGCTTTCTCTCTCTCTCTCTCTCTCTCTCTCTCACACACACACACACACTGTATCTCTGCCGCCCATGCAAGATTTATGAGCGCAGCCTAATTCATGACACACACTGAGTAAATCATAAATCCATCAATCCGGTTAAAGGACTAGTTGAAGATCTGCTGGATTGATTGGTTCTATTCATCAAAATAATCGTTCTAATTAATTACATTAGGCCCCGGCGCCATGGCGACTCAGCTCTAGTACTCTCTCCTCTCTCTGAGTATTAACTGATTAATAACTTATTTCTTTTACACTGCAGCAATTTGACAGTGATTACACTGTTTTTATTGAAGAACAGTGTTTATTTTTATCCATTTAGTGTTACATTAAATGTTGTGAAACATCTACAGAGTGAGTTAATGTAAAGCAGCTAGAAACATTCACAGAGACAGAAAGGTTCATTAAACCTCTAATTAGGGAAGGAGTCTCCAGTGTCAGGGCTTTCTGACAGTCTCCAGGACAGATTTTGTTTCCATTTAAGTGTCTCAATAACTCAACAAGCTGCATTTACATTTAATAGTCTGTGGCATGAGGTGTAACTAGATACAGATAAAAAGTATGATGTGTGTTTCTTTAGTAAAGAAAAAAATGTAACAACTGGTGTCAAATTACTGTTTCAGGACAAGCAATCTCTCTCTCTCTCTCTGAGATATATATATATCTCAATGTCAATCTCTCTGCCTCACTCTGTCTGTCTGTCTCACTCTCTGTCTCTCTCAATCTCTCTCTCCCTGTCTTGCTCTCTGTCTCTCTCTCTCGCGCTCTCTCTCTCTCCCTGTCTGTCTGTCTCACTCTATGTCTCTCTCTCTCTCTGTATCTCTCTCTCTGTTATGCTCTCTGTCTGTCTGTCTCGCTCCATCTCTGTCTCTCTCTCTGTCTTGCTCTCTGTCTGTCTGTCTGTCTCTCTCTTTCTCTGTCTGTCTCTCCCTTCCTGTCTCGTGCTCTGTCTGTCTTTCTCCCTCTCTCTCTGTCTCACATGACTCTCTCTCTCTCGCTCTCTCTGAATGTCACTGATGTGATGTAGATAAGCCACACTTGAGGGAATCATGTGTTTCCCACATTCCATATACATACTCCCCCACTAACATGACTGTTTACAACCCCAGAGAGGAAAACGCATTGATTACACACCATGTAGCACCAACGCTGCCGTGGCTCAGGAAAATCAGTTACGACGTTAATCAGACTTTCATTTCTGACCGAGTGTGTGTGTGTGTGTGTGTGTGTGTGAGCTCCCTGACAGTGAAAAACATTCCCGCCGCCCGGCCGCCAGCGAGTGCTGCCGACTGGAGTGTGAGAGCGGGATATCAGCATCAATAATCCTTCATCAAGTCAGGAGTCAAGCGAGCGCTCGGCTGCCATCCGGGATCTATTCCACAGATGACTGAGACACGGCTACTCTGACCGAGACATGTGGAAAGAGCTGACCTCTTTCCATAACATCACTTTATACACACACACACACAAAACAGATACAAATGTAGATATTTGGGATCAGAATTAGATTATTATATCATATTATATTAGGAAATACACTATATTGCCAAAAGTATTCGCTCACCTGCCTTGACTCGCATATGAACTTAAGTGACATCCCATTCCTAATCCATAGGGTTCAATATGACGTCAGTTCACCCTTTGCAGCTATAACAGCTTCAACTCTTCTGGGAAGGCTGTCCACAAGGTTTAGGAGTGTGTTTATGGGAATTTTTGACCATTCTTCCAGAAGCGCATTTGTGAGGTCAGGCACTGATGTTGGACGAGAAGGCCTGGCTCTCAGTCTCCGCTCTAATTCATCCCAAAGGTGTTCTATCGGGTTGAGGTCAGGACTCTGTGCAGGCCAGTCAAGTTCCTCCACACCAGACTCTGTCTTCCATGTCTTTATGGACCTTGCTTTGTGCACTGGTGCACAGTCATGTTGGAAGAGGAAGGGGCCAGCTCCAAACTGTTCCCACAAAGTTGGGAGCATGGAATTGTCCAAAATGTCTTGGTATGCTGAAGCATTCAGAGTTCCTTTCACTGGAACTAAGGGGCCAAGCCCAGCTCCTGAAAAACAACCCCACACCATAATCCCCCCTCCACCAAACTTTACACTTGGCACAATGCAGTCAGACAAGTACCGTTCTCCTGGCAACCGCCAAACCCAGACTCGTCCATCAGATTGCCAGATGGAGAAGCGCGATTCGTCACTCCAGAGAACGCGTCTCCACTGCTCTAGAGTCCAGTGGCGACGTGCTTTACAACACTGCATCCGACGCTTTGCATTGCACTTGGTGATGTATGGCTTGGATGCAGTTGCTCGGCCATGGAAACCCATTCCATGAAGCTCTCTGCGCACTGTTCTTGAGCTAATCTGAAGGCCACATGAAGTTTGGAGGTCTGTAGTGACTGACTCTGCAGAAAGTTGGCGACCTCTTCACACTATGCGCCTCAGCATCCGCTGACCCCGCTCCGTCAGTTTACGTGGCCTACCACTTCGTGGCTGAGTTGCTGTCGTTCCCAAACACTTCCACGTTCTTATAATACAGCTGACAGTTGACTGTGGAATATTTAGGAGCGAGGAAATTTCACGACTGGATTTGTTGCACAGGTGGCATCCTATCACAGTTCCACACTGGAATTCACTGAGCTCCTGAGAGCGACCCATTCTTTCACAAATGTTTGTAAAAACAGTCTGCATGCCTAGGTGCTTGATTTTATACACCTGTGGCCATGGAAGTGATTGGAACACCTGATTCTGATTATTTGGATGGGTGAGCGAATACTTTTGGCAATATAGTGTATAAGTGCAGATGTAAGTATAAGTGTAGGTACGAGGGTAGGTGTAGGTAGGTGTATAAACAAATGTAGGTAGGTGTAGGTTTAAGTATAGGTCTAGGTACAAGTGTCGGTACGAGGGTAGGTGTAAATGTAGATACAATTGTGGGTGTAGGTACGAGGGTGGGTGTAGGTGTATAAGTGTAGGTACAATTTTGGGTGTAGGTACAAGAGTAGGTGTAGGTACAATCGTGGGTGTAGGTACGAGGGTAGGTGTAAGTGTATGCATAGGTACAATTTTGGGTGTAGGTTGGTTTTGGTATGAGGGTAGGTGTAGGTAAGGTACAATTATGGGTGTAGGTACAAGGGTAGGTGTAAGTGCAGGTGTATGTAGGTATATATATAAGTGTGGGTGTATGTATCGGTATAGGTGGAGGTGTAAGTGTAGGTTTAGGTGTAGATGTAGGTATAGGTGTATATATATATATATATATCTATATATCTAAGTGTAGGTGTTGGTGTAGGTATACCTACGAGGGTAGTTGTAGATCTAGGTGTATATATAAGTGTAGGTATAGTTATAGGTGTAGGTGGAGGTATAGGTGTCAATATATAAATGTAGGTATAGGTGTAGGTGTGTATTTATAAGTGTAGGTTTAGGTAGAGGTGTAGGATTGTACCTGCTGCTATCAGCTCCAGGTTTGGTATATCCCTCCAGTGCTCCCTCCCACACACTGTTAGCCATCGCGTTTCCGATAGCCGTCATCACCATGCTCAGCTCCACGGGCCAGTCGTCCAGGTCCAGCGAGCGCACACGTGACAGGTGAGTGCCCAGGTGGCGGTGGATCCCTGAGCACTCGATACAGATCAAAGCACCGAGGTTCAGACTCGCCCAGTCTGGGTCTAGACAAGAAATAGAAAAAAATTTAACAAATCTGTTTACACTGCAACACATCGTCTACTACAGACACCATACGGAAAAAATAAATAAATTAAAAAAAAAACTGATATCTGTTGCATCAAATTGAAAGCACACACACACACACACACACACACACACTCACTGGGGGAGTCGCAGTCCACACAGAAACTGTTTCCTCTCACGTTCCTGATGGACTGGATGGTCATGGCGTCGCTCTGGCTCCCTAATCGTGACTTGAGTGGAGGAAGATTAAGTTAGAGATCACAAGAATAAAAGAGTGTGTGTGTGTGTGTGTGTGAGAATGGGATAGAGAGAGAAGATGAGACGTTCAGTATTAAGATGAAAATGAGACCTGTCAGCCTTAATAACAGATTACCCACAATGCACCATCTGTACTTACACGCACACTGCAAGAACTGAAAGCTGAGAGAAGAAATACATGCGTTTAAGAATAAACTGTTTCATATACGATATATTATGATCCAAATATCCTTTTTATACACTTTTATCAAGCAAAATCATCAGATTAAGCTCTGAACTAGTGTTGAAGTTGATTCTTTTGATGTGGAAGTCCTGCTTTGATATAATTCCTAAACGATGTTGGTCCCACATTAGGCCCCTGAGGAACACCATTTTAATATATTAGCACATAAAATACGATGTAAAGCAAATCCGATTATGACACGTAAAAATATATATTGAATTTTTTTTTTTTTACCTTATTCTTGCTACTTTCACATGACTGTAAGCTGGCAAATATCTGACTCTCGATGGCTTGGACCCAAAGCTCTCTCTCCTCATAGGTAGATGCCTCGAAATGCCACATCTGTCCAGTCAGTGACACGATGATGAACTCGAACGACTCTTCTTGCTCTGAAAACAAGAAGACATTTATTTTAGCCTTTATTTTATATTTTATTTTCCCATAAGAAATGAAGTAAATGCAAATCAGTTCCAGTCACCCATATATATGACCAATATGACCAATACGAAGCGTATGTAAACTGTATGGTTGCTTAAGAAAGAACTGACCCAAGCCAAGCATTCCATGTCAAGGGTCCACACAGGAAGTCATGCCATCAAGCTTGAGCTAAAAATAGAACAGACCGCCCAAGCCACCAAACACAAACACCTTTTTTTGTCAACAAAAAAACACCTGAAAAATCACCTAGCTTTTTAACCCATGCCGAAGGCAACGTTGCTATCGTGGGTTTACTCTTTCAAAACAGCTTTCCATGGCTGAAATTTTTTTTTTGTAAAATTTGTAAACCTTGGTTGGCTTCGCTTGGCTTTCCACCGTTGGAAACAAGTTTAGAACAGCCAGCGTTGCAAATTTCTTGCAAAATTTCAATTCTTAAGGAGAAAATTAATAAGACCGGGCATTCGTATTCCGAGATTCCACTGTCTGGACACAATTCACAAAAGGTAAGCAACCATCGCTGTCTTTGCTTCTGCCTCTCTCCAGACATCATAATCCACAGAGACAGCAAAACACATATTTTAGCTCTGAAGCTAAAAAGACAGCAATAGAAGGCAAACATGAGTTCCTGTCATCAATTCCAGTAGCCGTGGTACATCAGCATAATAAAAATCGACTCATTTACAAGGTAAACATATCCATTAGAGCTTTTATCTCATTATCATCCAATCGCATTACAGAGCAAGCGCCTAACTAGAATCTAATGTGGGTTAATCATTCGGGTCGTGCTAATTTCCACATCACAAACACGAGGCGAGACAAAGGGGCGCGCATCGGCCGACGCAACAAGAGGCGAGAGGTGAGAAATAAACCATCAGCTCAGCGATAATTTGCTTGATGATCATTTTACAGCCATGATGACTTTAACACGTTCATAATGATCAGATGAGCATCGGGAATATTTGGGAGTATTTAGCTGCTCGGGTCATCGGAATATTTTGAGTATTAGTCTTAAATCAGAGCCAAAAAAAATTAAAAATAATTACATTGCATAATGATTGATGGAAAAAAAAAACATTTTTGGAGAATTTACCAGTAAGACATTTAGCACTTCATACACTGATTAATGTCCCAGCTAGATAAATATTTCTTCTTACAGAAATCCCACATTAATTGCTTTCCTATCAGAATTACAATCTAGTACGAGGAACCAGCGTGCCAGAGAACAGATGTACGATTATACAGAACACGTCTTATTCTTCGGCACAGCTACACAGCCTCGAGCTGAAAACAATAATCCAATTAGCTCTACACCATCTTCAATTATCTGATTTCATTCACGGGACTCGACTCCAGGCACAAGATCGATGAAAAGCCAGGAGGTGTGTATCTAAATCAAGGACTAAAGGGTGAGGGAGCAGTGCCCGGCCAGTAGTAATTCTCTGTTTACTTTTCAGGCCGTGTGCGCCGACTAATTATGATTACATATCTCCTAATTGTTGATTAATTTTCCTTAACTGTGGCTCGGACCGTACTTCTGGCTGTGTTGCAAATGACAGGTTTGTTTTTAAGACGCTCGTTCTAATATGAACCCCGAGAAAGGAAACAAAGGGTGTTTGGTGAAGCAGGTGTAAGCAAAAAAAATTTACGGAGATTGCACTGCTTTAAATCTAATACTGTTTATCGTGCCCAGAACACCATGAAGCATGGTGGTGGGAGCATCATATTCAGAGCTATCCTTGGCCTCTTGGTTGGTTCTTTGACTTCTTAACTCATCATTGACTTTTGGTGGATGGCCTTCTCTAGATCAGGACTGTACCATGTTCTTGCACGGATTGTAAAGAAAGATCAAGCCCAAACCCTGATCGATACAGGTTTCACAATCAAAGTGGCATTCAAAGTGTCAAAGTGTACGTTCATGACACACCAATAGTCCACTGGAATTTCGGGTGAGCACTTCTGCAAGAAACTGTACCTTTAAAATAATTTTGTTTCTATGACACTGATCGCCGTACAGCTGTCCTGAATGCATCTATCTGGGAAAGTAAAAAATTTAAGAACGACACACTCCGGGATCTTGCCCACGTCCATTTTCTCCTATATACGAGCACTGCATACAGCTAATTATAAAATAAAAGCTGTATTTCTGCGATGTAATTACATAGCTAGCTAGTTTAATTACATGCTGCTGAGCACTCTGTCCTCCGAGTAGGGTCCCAGACTTAAGGTCATTTTGTAGCGGTTATAAAAACTAGCATAATGTTCTACACGCATTTGTTTTCTCCATGGTTTTCTTCAATTATATGTCCTTCCCGCTGTAGTGTGTAAAGTACTTTGATAATGCTAATACGTACACCGACATAATTATCTGGAATTCCAGCGGGTCCTATGATTACACACCTATGAATCTGAACACAGCCAATTACCTTGTTGGCTGGTCATCTGAAAAAATTGCCATTACAAACAGGTAATTTCCATATGGAAATCTAAAATATCAAGCTTCAATTGCCAGTGGTTTGAAACAAGCAAATAAGTGCCAAACTAAGCCCGGTGAAGTCACATCCTAATGGTTCTGGGTCTTAAGGGAAACCTGATTTTGAGAGATTTGCAAAATAACGTTTTGGAGAAACACCTGAACTGTATTAATATTCTGGCAAAGCTGGTTTAAGTGGCATGTGTAATATGTACTTTACTTTTTACTACAATCTTGAATAAATCCAATCAATACTACTTTATGGATGGCCAAGCTGTAGCTTTGCGTCAGCAACAAGTATTTAAAAAAACAACAGAGATATAAAAGAGAAGCAGCTCCACAATTCAATCTGGGTGCAGTGAGCGAGGGTAGAGTGATGTACCCTAATTAACACAATTAAAAAGGAGTTCAAGATAATGACTAGGGGAAGTGAAAGTGTGGTATTTCCTCTCTCCTGGCTCCCTTCCAGATTCCCATGCATCAGAAATTCAACGGACAGCTTTTTGGTCTTGCTCACGTGGTAACTGCAAACGATGGCTCCCATTAGCAGCTTTAATCGAATGTAATTGGAGTCGTTAACCTTACAGAAGCTCATCAGCACTTCGCCATTGTGCAAATATTGTGACGTGTTGGGACACGGTGCTCTACGGGAGACATATGGTGGACAATCTGCTAGCTCAAATGTTATGGAAAAAGATAAGGAGAGTGTGTGTGGTGGTGGTGGGTTATGGTTGGTTGGTGAGTGATTCATTCAAGTGAATCTTCCGATTCTGATTGGAGTCTGGGAGCAGATGCTTTGATTCCAGACCCCCGGGCTTGTGGGATCTTCTCGCACTGACCACAGCTGGACTAGGCAGCGTGTCCCGATTGCTATTCTGTCAGAGTCCGGTGCCGTGATTCATCAAGTCATCTGTATGGCAAAGCCGTAAGGGTTCTTTTACCCCCCACCCTTTTGATACCATACGGTATTCTTATACATTCCGAATCCACGACTGGATCAAACATACTTCAAGGCAAAAAAAAAAAAAAAAAAAAGAGATAAAAGTGGCTGATAAAAGGTGCAAGGTGCTAGTCATTTGCTGTGAATTAACAGGCAGTTGGGAGGAACCGAGTCCGCTGGTGCCATCTGTAAATGTCAGCGCTGGCGCTTGCTCATTTTACACATCATTAAAGGCAATATTCCTAACCTGTATTAGAGCAATCAGCACAGGGCCATTACCAAGACAAGCCTGGGGGGACACAGGCCAAACAGAGAGGAGGAGAGGAGACGACAATGCGCTCTCTATCTCCCTGCAACACACAACAGTCGCAGGAAACAACCTCATGCCTACACACATACACAAACAATATTCGTGTAATGAGATATACGGACAATTGGATAAGCATGGCTGTCCTTGCCGCGCACAGGCGCGCATATACCTAACACCAGTACTCTCCAAGTCCGAGCCTGTGTTTGTCTGGGCGTGTGTGTATGTGACTGTGTAGCGTGGCATGCGAACAATAATCTTGTTATTTCTGCCTCCGAAGTGCGGCCCTCCACAGCAGCTCCATTAGAGAGGCAGGGGCTCGAGGGAGCACTCGGGGAAACGAGAGCGGGTTGGAGAATGACAAAACAAAAGTATTGAGATAAACACCCTCCATTAGGCCAGGCAGTTAAAGCTTCATTTGCTACCGGCCGCTTGGACTCCCAGCGAGGGAAGAGTTAACCCTTTATCCACTCCAACCAACACGGCTGCGATAGAATAAAAAGTACCACTGTGGAGGAAGAGAACTGATGCTGTAAAGCTGCCAAAAATAAATAAAAGCCATCAGAGACGATTCTTGCTTTCTGGGGCAGCTCGATATACTGTGAGGTTTCTAAAAGTACAAACAAATCTGTTCAACAGTTGTGACCTTATACCAAATAGATGGAATTTATCAGTGTGACGTAATTCTTAGATCTGATTGGTAGATTCCGATTTCTGGTTTCTTTGTAGCATGAGTGTATATTTTTGTCTTATTATTTGTCTTAAGGTGGAGAGAACCTTAAGATTAATAATAAAAAAAAGTGAGAGATCCTGGTGGGCTGTTTATAGCTGCTAACTTAGATCATGACAGGAACCAACTTCTGGGCATTCCACATGTGTTGTGAAAGGAATACAACAAGAGCTGTTACCGGAAAACTATCGACTTCAGGGTGGAGCTGTAATGGCATCACACCACCCAGTTATATTTTATTCCTTACTTTAATATCATTAGACACAAAAGCCACTAAATGGTTCTTAACCCCACTTAATAATAGGGACTAACCACTTTGCAAACCCATAGTCCTGGTTTGTGTAACCTGTGGTCATTAAAAAAAACACACTGAGGCATAATGTAAAGGTGACAAGATGTAACTATTAGTAGATTAAATATCCACTCAAACAGATTCTTTCCAGAGTAAGGGAAAGGGGGGAAAAAAACCTTCTTTAACCTTTTTTCAAAAGCTACCGCACATTTGATTTATGATGCTTCAAAACAACTAAAATTCAATTTCTGCATTCAGTGCTTGTGATTGCCTCATAAATGAGATAAACTGATAGCAATTTATTCAAGGATCCAACCCACCTGTCTCACTCTCTCTCTCTCTCTCCCTCCCTCACACACACACTGTGTCTCCACACGAATGCCTCCCGTACTTAAGCAATATGTCTGTATTCTGCATGCGCTCACCAGAACAGACATGCGTACGCTAATAGAACGTTTCAGGGAAGAAGCAAGGAGGAAGAGATGGCTCTTGATAGAAAGCAAAAGTTTTTTTCTTTTCTTGTTTTTTAAAAATGCCATGACTGTCGCCTCACATTCAGGCCTCATGGATTTGACAGTATTCCACATGTAAAGTCGGCGTCTTCTAAACTGTTCCCTGATACAGGAGAACAATGAGAACCCTCCATGCCTGTAATCCCCCTTGGGCCCTTAATGTCAGACATCACTCACTACTAGGCCATTAAAACCCCTTTAACACCCTTCAATCAGTCAGCGGACTCCCACTGGGCTGCATCGCGCCATGTAGTCTCCTCTTACACCTTTACAGCTTAGCTGTAGCTACCCAAGACCGGGAACCGCATCAGATTTGGCTATAAGCTGACGCAACAATAACGGCGATGAGCAAAATCATTACCGTCATGACACACTGGTGACAATTCCTGAAGGACAGCACACATCAGCGTGATTGATTGGCCCCCTTGAGTGCGAATAGCCTGAGAGAAGCGCTTTTGTTTTCTCAATGCCACCCAATTATGGGTCTTCATTCGTCACACAGGCCGTAGCGATGGCACGCAGGTGATGAGTTAGTGACATATTATCTCCGTCACCGGGAACAATGGCATGAATCAAAGCTACAGAAAGAGGGCCAGTCATGCTTTCAAAGAGGTATATGATCAACCGGGTATATTGGGGACATCATGGTTTGGATGGCAAGCTATTTACGTACTCTTTGAAAACAGGTTCCTTGGGGGTTCTAGCTTTCCACAGGGTGAGGAAGGGGAAAGGGAAACCTTCTGTTCACCATAGAACCTTTATATGTTCCTCCAGGGATTAAACTAAGACAGGATGGAGTTTGTTTTCTAATAGTATATAAACAGTTCCAAAGAAAACCCCATTAAGAAGCTAGAACCATTAGCAATCCACAGATCCCTTGAGAACCTTTAAGCATAATCAGTGAGTACATGTTTTACCTTCATTCCCTGCAGATAGCCCATCTGGTTTGGTGATGCCGGTACTCTTTTTCCTCCTGTGCTTTTTGCGGTTGGCATGCGGCGAAGGAGGTGGCTCCAGTTTGGGACTTGTGGGTCCGCCCAGGCCAGAAGCGGCACTGAGAGAATCCAACGTCCCATTGGCTGGAGAGAAAAAAACAAAACTAAGGGTTAGCAAGGAGGAAGGCACATTACACAAGTCTGACAGACCATACTAGGATTTACGTTCATCCAACAGACAACAGGTCTTCCGAAGAACTTGATCTTTGGTTGGAGATCATAATCTTGTTACACTTATTTTGTAAACCAATATAATCATTTCTGTTTTTATGCCTCAGTATGAATAAAAAAAATCCCAAAAAACATTAGTCAGAATCCAGAATTCAGCAGCACCGTGGTATAAAGTGATCCATGTTAAACTGCCACTCTGTAATGGCTTGAGTGGGGTGTGTAACTATGATGGTGTGTCTGTATGTGTGTGGAGGGTGTCAATAGGGACAATAGGTAAAGAGTGGTCATATTTCTAAGCCTCTTGACACTTGGACATCACTTTTCCATCCCTCTAGGACACCATTATCCACAAGTCCTGGGGCAGAAGGGCCTTGGCAAAGCGGACCTCATATTGCTACACCCTCACACACATTCGCACTGTGTGTCAGATACTGGCAGCCCCTCTATTGTCTTGGCATCAAAAGCTCATTGTGGTGGTACACACTCTATTCATCTCCACAGGCCTGGGGTGGATGTGTGTGTGTGTGTGTGCGTGCGTGTGTATGTGTGTTTGTGTGTGTGGACAATGGTCTGGGAACATCTGAAAACCCGTGGTGCCAAACGCTGCATATTCTAATGGCGGTGACGACCATTAGCCGGCGCGGAACATTAGACCTAATTTGGAAGATCCCTTCGGGGAGTGCAGGCTTAGCACCGTCTTTAAGAGAAGAGAAGAAGATGGCACCCATGTGGGGGGTAGAAGAGCCTCAGCTACAGCCTCCACATCTGCCTTGGGCTTCACATGGTTTAGCACAGAGCTAGGCGCGTGCTGGTTTACAATTTTCGCATCACATATTTAGATAACTACCTAACCTTTCAACATGGTGCACAATGTTAACATGTTATTTAATTAAAAACACATCAAGGTCATAATATCAGGAGTTCTTTTTGTATGGAATACATGTGACATTAGTTTATTTGTAATTGTTTTCAAGCTTGGCATAGTAAAAAAAAAAAAAAAAAGAAAAAAATAGTCATCATCACTTATCATTTGCCTAGTCATAGCTTCTACACCACTCCTTAACCTTAAAATAAGTTCATGATTAAAGGTTCTGTCTCCAAAACATCAATTTTGAGCATATTCTGATAAGAAAATCTTTTGTGGCAAGATTATATGTCAAACCTTTAAGAATTCCACAGAGGGGAGAAGAGCCCAGTTGACTTTGAAAGGCACTAACTGGAATCTTTTTGATAGTGTATGGGAGATATGAAGGCTCCAGTTAACAACTCTTCATCAAACTAGAACCATTAACAATCCACTGTACCCTTGTGCATGATGTCATTGCTGCCACACTATCATAACCTTGTCCCATTGCCAATTCATGGCCAGGGTCTTGCTGGTCTGCTACCAAGTACAAGTGACATCAGTGGCTAAAGAAAGGTTGACATTTGATATGTTGCCATGAACAACAATTTGGGAACACTCTGACCCCTCCGATTTTCTTCCCAATTTGGTCTTGCCTGTTTCCACCTCCTAGGTAACTCTGACCTATCTTCATGACAGCTACCATCAAGACCTGTTGAAAGTGTTTCCTCTGAGACAAATTCAACCAAATCTTTTTTGGTCTGCTGCTCACGCTGCATTATGCGGTAGTATAACACACTCAGAAAAAACACTCTACCCTCTTACGCATACAGGAACTCAAAGATAGCCAGTGTTGCTATGACTATCAGGGGCAAGAGTGTATGACCATCCTCCCCAGAGTGCATGGCTGGGTTTCCCTTTCTTGCCTCCTGCCTGGGGAAGACCCATTTTATCTGTAATTACACCCAAATGAATGGGAGCCACACTGTTAACATCATCATCTCGAAGTTTGGTTGAATCACTGTCTAAGTCGATGGTGGAAAATCTAAAGGACTTGACTTTGGTACCGGACCTTCTCAAATGCAGCTGGTCAAAACCTCCTGTGCCTTTAATTAGGAAACATTACATCTGATAACATAAATATATAGCTCTTAAACCGGTGGCTGAAACAAGAGATATCACTTTACAAGTTTTACTAGTTCCCTGAAACAAATCAGCAGCATGGCCACGAAACAAAAAGGGATAAATTTATCACCAACTCCAAACTCAGAGTGGATAATCAGACAAAAACCAGTCGAGTGCTGCACTGGTAAAAGGCGAAGCCAATGATTGCTAATGAGAGGAGCCACCATTCAAAGGAGGAAGCCCAATTAGAACAGCTTTATAATGAATAAATAATGAAGTGAAGGGAATACAGAACACAACGGGATTTGAGTTGAATGAGGAGTTTAACTGTAATTCTCTTCATCGAGGATGGCCATTTTGTTTACTATCTTCATAACTGATCATCCCAAGATGTCAATGTGTTAATATAAGGAGGTGGTTGTTTCATAGTGATAGCACCTGTATTCAAACTGTTACATCCCCAAAATGGACAATTTTCCAATAAATTCTCATCTCTGATTATCTTATTCCTCTTAGATCTTAGCAACTTTCCATCTTATACAATTTTTATTCAAGAATAACTTCATACCATTTATGCATTTACATGTATGGCATTTGGCAGAAGCCCTTATCCATACATGAACTCAGAGGCAGTGTTGAAGTGACTATCAGGGGCAAGACTGTATAACCATCCTGCCTCCTGCCCTATGTGATTTAACATGGCACATCCTCCATGAAACAAGGTAGTTCCTGTTCCTACTTACATTATACCAGCTATAAACATTACCCTCAACATACCCTCACTAGTAAAACTCCTCTATGGAAAAACTACAGACTATTAAGCCTCCCAAACCTGGAGACTCCATCTTATTAAATAAACGAGTCGAACTGATGGTGAATTAGATAGAGTGCACCTGACCAATCAGAATGGAGAATGGTATAACGAGAAATACTTCAAACTAGATTCATAAATAGATCCAAGAACAATAGTTGTACAGGCATCGTTGTTTTGCTTTATCCTCCCAGTTACAGTCCTTTTTTGCTATTACAATTATTATTACAGTGACTGAAGCCGCAAGCAAGCAGACTGTAATTACTACGGCGATAAGAACGTGGCAGGAGCTGACGCTTTTCGTCTCTCGACGCTGCTCCCATCATTGATATTCATGACTATTAGGTGCCGTTCGCGCTCGCTCGTTCTGAATGGAGAAGCGCGGCGCACAGCTGCCACACACGTTGTGTTCGGCGTCGCGAACGTCTGTTTCAATTTCCACACTCCTCTTCCCCAACAGCCCCCCCGGGACCAATCATTAGCCAGAGCAGACAGCTGGGGGCAGAAGGGCTCCTGAGAACACCGTTCACACACACTCGCATACACACACACACACACACCGTATGGCGCAGAGGGGGAGAAAACCCAACCTGTTCGGTGCCAGAGGGTGTATTGTGTTTGTAGCGTGAGGTTAAAGTGGAAGCTTGCCCTTGTCTCTCACACAAGACCTGTAATTCATTCATATGGTTTGATTCACACAATCAAAGTCAGTCAACGGACGACCGGCGCTCAAAAGGCCTGCGAAGGGTAACGGCTTCAAATTGGAGACTTTTTTAAACCCCTCGTCAATTATCATTCAGGAAGAGTTTTGGAGAGCGCGCAACTTCCATTAGAAGCATCATCATCATCTAGCGCTGTCATCATCTATACACTGGAAAAGGAAGGCTCTGATAGTTAACGATAAGTCATTACAGTAAATAAGAGGAGAACGAATTTTCGGAAGGATGTTGACTAGGACTAGCTTTGGAATAAGAGACCTTGGACCTAAAGTGCCCAGGTGAGACACAAGGGCAAGAGCAAAACATGATCACTATTTCCACCAGTCTGTAAAGAGTTAACCTGTAATATGATAGCTATATTCTAGACTTTTTTTATGTAATGCATCCTCGGAGAAAAGGGATTAAGAGGTCCGCAGAGCCACTCGCCACCTAGTTAACCATCAATAACCTGCAATTTGTCCCCTATTCAAATCGCAGCGCTGACCTGCTTAATTACTACTCATATGTTCTGATGTAGACCGCTTCAAGATTAAGAGCCAAAGTGGCAGACCAGCCAGCTCGGCAGGAAGTGCGGTGAGATCAGTTTGGCATTAGAGGCACCGTCGAGGAGCTATAATGAAGCACGGGAGGAATCTGCAGCCATTCGAGTCCGAAACGAAGGTTTTTTCTTTTTTTCCACCTTCCCCCGAGCAGGAGGCGGAGGAAAGAGGTGGCGAGCTAACCTGCAATTACAGCCCATTACCATCCCGGTGGGAACTGGAACTTAAAAAAGTGCCGTGTTCTGGTGATGAGGGCGAAAGGTGGAAACTCATTTCTTTGTCGGAGCGCAAGTGTGGACGGACTTCCTCCGGTAATTCGAGAGCGCACAGGGTGCAAAGCGCTATTTTTTTTTTTTTTTTGTGATGAAACCCCTCCACCCCTCTGCATCACCCCTCCCATCCGTAATCAAAGGCAATAGCAGCAATTAATGGAAATGGGGGGAAAAAAAATCAAAAAGACAGGAAAAAAAAACCCTGAACACAATCACCACCTCCTTCTTATTATAGTCAATTAGAACGCGCTAATCAAGGTGCAGGCGGCTGCTCTCGGCAAACGAAATGTCAAACTTCATTACGGCCGCGCTCGCAGCCTCTTCACCCGCCGCGGGGAAGCGTCACAAGCTTCACCCTCCATCCCTCCCTCCCTCTTTCCCTCCCTCCAGCCCTCTATCTGCAAATCCAGAACGAATGGCAATCATTTTCAAACGCGTTTGTTTAAGCACATGAGAAGAGCCATGAGCTAATGGTAGCGGTAGTAGTAAGAAGATACGATTACTGTAGATAACAAGGTCCGGACACTCAAAGCTGCTGCGTTTGCTGCTTTTTAGATCATAGCACTGCTGAATTCTTCAATCTGATTGGTTCATTTTCTGTAACAGAAACTCTGACAACTCAGTTCAGTTCTTACGAAACATGGGCATTGGAAGGAGTCTCCAGTATCAGCACTTTGTACCCATGGGAAACCATTTCTCGGTGCCACAGCAATCAATGTTATTTTGGTTGAATTAACTTCAACAGGAAGTAAACCTATCTCACTGATAATCTGGAAAAAAATGTAGCTATAAAAGGACAAAAAGTACATCCATGAATATGATTTCTGCAGCATTAAAGTCAAAAATAATCAACTTCTGAGAGCCGCCGCTTCGTCGCTGTACCCTGTCACTGACTGTTTCCCACAATCACCCGGGCCTCATTTCATGAATGGTGTCGCTCTTTAAATAAAATGGAGAAGCCTCCTCGCTTACACACATCTTATGTTTTTGAGGCTCCATCAATCTCTGAGCGCTCGTCATCTTCCTCCATCATTCCATCTGCTGACCTTCAACCAGCCAGAGGAGGATGACGACAAGTTAACGACTGCCGTGCGACTCGAGTGTATCTAAAACGGCTAAATAGAAATAAAGCAGAGCTCGATTTGATGAATTATGTATCGACTCTGTATAACAAGTCGTTCTTGTTAGAATTCCATGTATGACCTATCAATCACCAAAGCTCTTCCTCCTGCACCAAACAAACACTCAGAAGAAAACGACTTGTCCAAATGACTCCGTTGTGATGTTTTTAACCTCCTAATTTTAGCTACGATGCCAAATTAGATTTGAGAGAAAGGAAGTGTTTAATAATCTAGAGTCAGGGTTCTCTAAATGGGACTCGGAGAACCCCAGGGGGTCGGTACATTGTTGATTATTTTGTATTTTGTTACAGTGAAGAAAAATCTGAATTTGTCACTGATAAAAAGATGGTTTTGATCATTTTTGAATGTTTAAAGAGATTTATCAAAGTTGTAGTAACTTAACAAAACAAGTAGAAATACCTATTACAAAAAAACAAAAAAGAAAAGCAAACAAAAAAATTACATCAAAATAAATTTCATTAATGAAAATTAAAAAAATGTGTAAATTTGGAAAAAACAGATTTTAAAAAAAGTCCAAACTGGAAAAAAAACCCATCGAACAAAAAAAAAGAAGAAGAAAAAAAGAGGAAATTTCCAGAAATAATAATAATAAAAAAAAACTTTTTATATACTAGTAGTCTGAATATATTTTCAAAATAGCAGTGCCTGGCTTCAAAAAGTCTACAATCAACAAGCTGGAGAATTTTAAACTCTCCCATAACTGGAGATTAGATCAGACAGATATTATAACACTTTAATCATCAACACATGAGATCTGATCTTCGTGTAGTTCCTTGCAATCTTAAATCGATTCTGTTTGTTGAAGGAAAGACAACTTGCTTTGTGGACAACGTGTAACTATAAAGGGATAAAAAACAGACATATTGTTCTTTAATGACTCTGCTGTAGTGAACACAGTTAAATGTAACTACAAAACAGATAAAAACAGCGTGTGCTTTAATAACCCAAAATGGTTCATTGTTGCAATTTTGCTCTGGTGTAAAAGGAAGAGCGGTTAGAGTTCAACATTACTATAAATGGATAAAAAGTAGTTTCATTTTTTTGTTAATTAAAAAAAATGTCGTCACTGGCAATTAGCTTTGATGTAGGAGGAACAAAAGTCTGATAGAGAGGTTACTAGAAATGGATAAAAAGTATTTCAAAAGGTATGACTTCCATTAATAAAAAATAATAATTGTACAGCAAATTGCTGTGGTGTAAAAACAAGCTTATATAGATTTATATAGATATTAGAGAGAGAGAGAGAGAGAGAGAGAGAGAGAGAGAGAGAATAAATGGATAAAAACTACATGTCCACGTAATATATTTATAAATCGTTTTCGCATAAATGTCCACCTTAATGCTTTTGTGATGGGAATAAAAGCTCTGATGGGAACACACACACACACACACACACACAAACAAACATGCAGGGAGCGACAGTGCTCATTGGGAGGGCAGCGGCCCTGCGAGTAATTCTGCTTTGGGGTGTGGAGCTGATGGGCGCAGGCGGGGGGCCGATGGCGGCTGAAATTGATTGTTCGACAGGCGGAGAGACGGAGAGAGAAGAGAGAAGGGTGAGCGTGTGATGTGTTCAGTCTGCAGCACCACGGGGCCACAGTGTGTGTGCTCGTAAAGAGCGCTCTTTAAACTAGCGGGAGAGAGAGAGAGAGAGAGAGAGAGAGAGTGGATTCGTGTGAGTGTATGTGAGAAAGTGAGAGAGAGAGAAAGGATGAGACATGAAAGAGAAAAAGAGTAAAGTGTGTGTATGAGTGTCAGAGAGCGAGTGCGAGAGAGAGCAAGAGAAAGAGAGAGAGAGAGAGAGAGAGAGAGAGAGAGAGCGATGGAGCAGCCACTAATGAGAACGACGAGTGTGCAAACATGCATGGAAATGACTGTTATTCTGTTGATGTGCATTTAAGTGCTTTTTTACTGCCAGCCGACAAAGAGATGGAAATAACCAGTGATGAATGTTGCCCCCGTAAAACATTCATTTTCCCCACACAGGAGGGAAAAAGGAAGAAGGGAAAGGAAGGACGGGGGAGGAAAAAGAGAGAGAGAAAGAGAGAGAGAGAGAAGTGCAGCATTGTTACGCCTGGCAAATATATTATTTGATTTCAGTCAAGTGCACTGACAGGACAGAGGAAAGGCAGAGAGAGAGAGAGAGAGAGAGAGAGAGAGAGAGAAGAGAGAGAGATAGAGAGAGGGAGAGACAGACACTGAGAAAGAGTTGTGTGTGTATATGAGAAAGAGAGAGAGAGAAATATCCTGTTCTGAGAACAAAGCTGTAATTACTGAATTAGGATGATTACAGATTCTAATTCCACATGTGACAACTTCTTCACAATAAAACTTTGTAACGAATCAGTTCACGATGCCCGAGTGGCACGTCGCAGAAACCCCGACACCCCCCCCCGCTGCTCGGCGATCGGCTAGCTTGGCTTCAACACGTCGTCTCGTTTAATTATATATCGGAAACGTCCTGCAGATCCATAGCTATGCCGGCACAATTAAACCCAACGAGCTTAATTACACAGAAAGAAATCATTTACAAGATAAACAAGAAGAGCAAAGTGAGCTAATGACCGGCGAGACGTAACCATAGCAACAGCTGTGCAGTAGTAATAATAATAATAATAATAATAATGAAAATAATAATAATAATACAACCAGTTGAACTGTTACTACTAACAACAATAACACTAACAAAATAAATAAATTTAACAAACAATAATAATAGATACAAACTAATGACAAACAAACAAATACTACAACTAATAAGAATAGTAATAAATATAATGCTTAACAAATACTAACAATAATGTTCTTTTTTTAAATAAATAAATGCATACTAACAACAATAATAAAAAAAAAAAACTAAATCATTCCGTTACTACTTATAATAATAATGATAATAATAATAAAAATAATTTAAAAAAATAATAATAATTTATAAATAAATTGAAGTATAAACAGATAAATAGAAATAAACAAACAAATAAACAAATATGTTAATTTATTTAACATGATAAAAATCTTTAAATAAGGCTTTAAGCTTAACTTGTAGAGATTAAGAAAATAAAAAAGAAGAGAAAAATACAGGTTGTGACTCGACATGTGGCCATTAAAAACCCAGTAAAGTTAATCATCATAAACTCTATTCTTCATTTATACTCAGCTTCTAAAAAAAGTTTCTGATTTTGTGTTTTTGGAAGCAGTGGACATCCTGTGTGTGTGTGTGTGTGTGTGTGTGTGTGTGTCACACCTGAAGCACAGCTTGTGTTAACTGCTTCATTCCACTGCTCAGCACTGGACACAGAGAAAGAGCGTTGGTGCATTCCCTCTTTAGCCCCACCCACAGAGGTCATGCCCAGTCCAGAGGCCACGCCTCCAGATTGCAGAGAGGTACTGCTGTTCGAGTGAGAAGCACCTGAGAGAGAGAGAGAGAGAGAGAGAGAGAGAGTAATTTACTACATTTCAGACAAATACAACACACAAACAGCTCCATAATTATTGGCACCCTGGTAAAGACTACATAAAAAAAAAGTTTACTCAAATAAAAAAAAGTCTTCATTTTATCTGACTTTTAGTAAAATCAAGAGTTTTTTAAAACAGAAAACACGACTGCACATTACACAAGATTAATCATCTCAAATATAACACACAGAACTTCAACAAAATCTAATCGTTTGATCAAATCACAGCGTCTTCATTGAGTCCCGGGGGCGCGTAAACTTTCGCACACGGCTGAATCGTGTCCAGTCCGAATGTTTCACACTGATATATGACTCTGAGTCTAAATGGAATTAAATCACGTATTTTATTTCAGTACTTTCAGGTCAATATCTGTATCCGAATATTTAGGGGTGGATTTTTTTTTTATTGTAATTTTTTTGGGGGGAAGAATTTTTTTGCAGGGGTCCCTTTTTTCTTTTTTTAATTTTTGAGAACCACATTTGGGGACTGTGTTTTTCCAAGGAACACTTTTTTTGAGGGTGGGTTGGGGGTATATTCATATGACAGAAGGGTTTTTGGTGCCATTATTATGGGTTTTTTCTTCCTTAGAAATTTTAACCTAATAAATAATTTATAACTTTTCATAAGTATTTTAGGGTTAATAAACAATTAATAATAATTTAAAATTATTTATTTACATTTAACAATAATTAAAAGGGTATTTTAGGGGGTTTTACTCCTAAATAATTGATAGTTATTTTAAGGGGTATTTTTTAGGAGTGTTTTTTGGTGGCAGTTGGAGCGGATATAGTAGCAACATGTATTGAGGCGTTCTGGGCATTTATTTGGGGGGGGGGGGGTTGTTTCTGGTGGCAGCAATAAGATTTCTTTATTAGGATACATGGGGCATTTATTACAGGTTTTCTGAGGAAGCAACAGCCATTTATTTATAGGGGCATTTGATATTGGGGTAGTTTCTGTGCATCAGTTGTATAGTTTGTGTTTTTTGGAGCATTTTCGGGGGCACTTTTCTTGGTGGTGGGCTGTTTTTTTTTTCCATTCGACCCTATCTGCCTGAAGTGTGTGCTGTTAAATATACATCAATAATAAACAAGCTGGCTGTAGTCATCATGCACTGTGATTAATGATTGTACACTTTCCTCCCCTACAGATGCGCTACACGTCCTCTCCATTTGTCTCTCGGCTGCTCGTTCTCTCCGTGATGGGGTCTGCCACTTCTCCGTGTTCATCTCTCTGCGCTACATGAGCAGTCGCCTCCTCCTCCGCTCTCTCCCTCACTCCCTCTCTCTCTCATTCCCCCTCTCGGTTTCTGCCACTAATTAGCCCTTAATTAACAAGATACACTCGGAACAGTAATTAGCTCTCCCCCCCACTCGCTGCCAGCCACATCCATCTACCCCAGCGGCATTCCCGCCTGCCTCCAATCAGAGGCGCCCGTCATTAGCGCCGAGGCCGGGGCGGGCACCGCATGGCGTCCTCTCCCTCCGCTCCCGCTGCTCCCAAAAAACACACGCTGGCCCTCTCAAACATTTCAGCGACGACTCTTTAATGATTTTTCCCTTTGGTTCGAGTCAAAATGACCTGTTTTTAATTGTTTTCCACGACACGAGCCTCGTTTGCGTTACAGTATTTGTCTTACACTATAAAGGCTCGCTATGACCTGAAGGTTACTGAAGGTGGCGGGGGAAAAAAAACAAAACAAAAAAAAACACTACTGACAACGGAGAGTGAAATGTGCTCGAAAGAATCGTTTGGTGATTTGATTCAGGTCAAAATGAGTCAATTAAAAAAAAGGAAAAGAAGAAAAAAAAAAACTTTATTATTAAATTCCCCCCCAATTTTATTTTTTTTTTATGGTGTTTTGGGGACAAGTTTGTGGAAGGTTTTTTGTGAAGAATCATTTTCAGGGGCATTTTTTTTGGAGAGGTCTATTAGAAGATATTTGTAGACATTTTAGGAGCCATTTTTGGAGTTAAATAATTTTAAGGGATTTTTAAGGGAAATGTTTTTTAGGTTCCTTTTTGGGCAGATTTAATTTTTTGAAGAGGGAATCATTTGTATTTTGAAGCTATTTTGTCAGGAGACTTTCTTTGGAGACAGTATTGTTAAAGCATTTCTTAATGGAATTATTATCTTTTAGGGGCAGGTCAGAAAATGTTTTTCTTTTCGAACAGATTTTTTTAAAGGTTATTTTTTAGGGCATTTTTAATGCCACTGTTAAAAGTTGACAATACTTTAAAAGTTTATTCCACTGTTCAAAATGTAAAAAAAGACTATAGAATTGCCATAAATGCCCCTAATTGGGTAAATAAATAAAAGAAATCAACAGAAGAGTGAGATAAGAGAGGATCCTGACGTTACCGCAGCCTTCGGCGGTCAGTGAGAAGCTCATGTCTCTTACATCAGCTTTATCGTCTAAATCAACTCCCTGATTCCATGTAGGACCTCATTAAACCTTCCATTTGTTGACATTGGAGGCGGATATATCAGGCGCTTTAACATGACAAGATAAGATAAGCCGCGAGATAATTCAGCTGCCCCTCCCCCGTGCCCAGATCACAGCGTCTAAGCTTATTCAAGAATTCGAGAACAGCTATGCAGATGGTCCACAAAAATAATCCTTAAGAACTTTTTTTTCCCCTTAAAAAAAAAAAAAAAAAAAAAAGCACGTTCTCGGCCATCTGTCTTGACGCACTTCGCAGTTAACTTCTCTGTTTTGTCTTTTGTTTCCTTTCTCTGCCGCTCTCTCTTCCTGTTGCCTCCCTCCATCGCTCTAATTTAGCGAGCACGCTCCTCAGCGTGAGACAGGAGCTCTCTGCCGCTCCCTCCCTCCGAGAGACGCCCTTCCCCTACGGGCACGGCAAGATTAATATTCCTGCGCCCAACAAGATAATTACCGACACTAATTAGACATGATTATGCGAATTTGATACACTTATTACTCCCGCTAATGGCTACGACGCATTAGGCTAACAAGAGCCTGTGCTAGCTGAGGTTTGCTTAGCGCTAGCGCCGAGCGAGGAGACGCCTCGGCACAATCAGGAGCAATTCGTTAGTAATTGAAAGAATAGAGGGTATTCTTACGCCTGTCACTTTCGCAGACGTGTAATCACATACTGCATTGTTGACGGGAACGTTTTATTACTTCTGTCATAATATTGCCCCTGACTGCTTCTTTGCGCGTCTCTCGCCACGTGTTTAAGTGAGAAGGGACGAAATTAAATAAAGCCGCGCTGCGATTATCACTCGGATAGACGCCTCTGCTGCTGGATGCCGCCGGTAATTACTACGCATTGTTTTTACTCCGAGCTCCGCTCAAGAGAAACGGATTCGGAGAAAGACGAGACACGTGACAGCATGCTAGCAAACGTCATACTGATGGAAAACGGTCACAAAAACACGTTTGGAAGTTGTGAAGGAAAATGTGGCTTTTTGGGGGAAATTTTTTTTGGTTTACAGAAAAACTTTTGAACCTCAAACTCAGTCGTATAACTTTGAAAGATATAGGCTATTTAAAAAAAAGGTTAAAAAACATACATAAACATCAACAGAAAATTGTTACACCTTAAAAACCTTTTTTTAATGAAAAAAAAAAAGTTTAGGTAAAAAACAAACAAATAATAAAATAATATAATAAAAAAGAAGAACCTCAAAAATATAAAAAAAGTCTAGTAATAAATAGTCTAGTAAAAACAAAAAGCAAAACACCACCAACAAAGGAGCTAAAAATAGTCATCCAACAACAACAAAAAAATAACCTGTTTTTTCCACCGAAATTCTCATTTGAATAACTTTTTTTTAAATAAAAAGAAAATAGCTAAAATTGTATATAATATAAAAAAAAAAACATATATACAAGCATTTCATGTCAGCTTGAATGGGCAGAAAGCAAACTAAAGACTTCTTGATTGTGTGTGGAAGGAACGCTCCATATACTTGCACTAATCACCTACAATTAGACAATTACACGATTAGATGATTAGTGATTACTAAGGGGGTGGGTGATGTGACACACGAATCATAGCAGCGTACTCGGAGTCGATTCTACAACACGCTATATGCATCACAATATTTTAAAGCCCGCTAACAAACTGAGAGCAAAACATACGTGGTGTTGTTTAAAATATTTAAAAAAAGAATAATAAACATTTTTTAAAAATGTTTTTTTTATTTTTATTGTGCCGAAGAATAAAAAAAAAAAGAAGTTAATATTTTATTAAAATAGAAGACATTGCATAAGCTGCTTCCACAATTTGTAACAAATAATTTAATAATTTATATGTGATGTAATTTTAAAATTCAAACACAATATCCTACATGCTAGAAAATAAAATGTAAATTAGGAAAATAATCAACAACTGGGTGGTGTGATGAAGTAGACTGTTACTGATATTCCCCTGAAGTTGATTCACTTCCTGTCATGGATTTATTCCTCTTAAAGCCGAGCAATTTGCAGATGAGTCGAAACTTTTATTTATTAAAAGTACTTTCAATTTAAAGGTTTGCAGTCATGTTTAACACAGCTTGTTTTTTTTCTCTCAGTTTGTCAAGCAATGAAAATCTGCACTGTGCTGATGACTCTCCCATGCAGGAAAGCTGAAGACTGCGACTTTAACACCGGAGAAAAGAAAATTTCACTTCATCATCAACATCTTCTGGGAACTCAACAAGTAAAAAACTAATGAATTTCTAGCCCTCAGTACAAATCAAAACAAACAATGGTGAGAATGTATCAGCACTTTTGCGTCTGGTGCTTTAAAAGATGCCACTTTACAAGCCAAACTTTCACAATTAAGCAAAAATTGGTGTTTATTTACGACCGCGAATAAACGAAAATGACTTTTTTTTATGTCGTGAAATAATATATGCACTACTTTAACTTTAAAAAAAAAAAAAAAAAGAGAGGGAGAGAGAACAAATAATTGACTAACCTCGCCTCATCTCCATCAGGAATTCAACAATCATCTCTAATTGTCAAATTTGATGCTAATGATTGATGAATTAAACATGTCTCTATCAATTAGTCCCTGGCGAACAATTCTGCATAAAAGGGGAGATAATGTAATTACAAGGAGAGAATAATCAGAGGAAAATACGGGGTAGAGCACTGTACTCGCTCCCGCGTCGCCACTTCAGACACACGTCGCCAGGGTTATTAGAACTCCAGAGATAGCAGACTGACACGCCGTAACCCCGGACACACGGCTGAGGCCAACGCACACACACACACACAGATCATGACCACTACTCTAGAATTCACCCGCTCAGTTTACCAGCTGTTTTATTGCCAAAGTTACACAAGGTTTCATGTATAAACTGTAAAACACAAGCAACAGCGACCATTAGTGACTAGAAGTGGGCGTGAACAAATGTGAACTTTATGCAAATACGGAGTGACTCAGTGTACCAATGAGAGTGATGCGTGGTGAAGACCACACACACTGATTCACCTTCATCTTGAAGATATACACTACTGAAATTTGTACACGAAAAAAAAAAAAACCTTCCTCAAGGATGCTGCGTTTTAGCAAAAAAAATCTTATTTGGAATGCTAGCTGAATAGCCACCCAATGATAAACTATCATGGCATTACTATGGCAACCAGTTGGAGGATGTTCATAATACAGCGACTAACAAAGATTAAAAACACTAGATATGTGAACGTAGCACAACTCAGTTACCGCAACAACGTTTATAGTTAAGCTAGTTCGTTATAAGGCATCGATTATCTGCATCGATTAAGTCCTGGTTGCCATAGAAACGATTACATGTTAGAAGGATTATTAATTTAGTATGTGTGGTAGCTTACAAACGATCTGCATTGCTCTTGAATTCTTGCATAAGAGAGTTGCTGTGATTGTAGCCCAGGTCGGGGAAGCGTTGGAGGAATTAACTCACAGCTTATCTTATCTTATTTTTCTTTTTAAGTAACATCATATGAATTTGAAAATATTTGGTAGATTCTGTAATGTGATGATTCCTTAGGCCACTTTGAAAAAAAATCGAAATATTCCTAGTCAAAACACGAACAAAAAAGACTCAAAAAGTATTGCAAATGTCCAAAGGATTTATGCACAGGACAATCTATTGGGATTTTTCATATTTGTTTATCTGTTCAATCTGAAGGATGTGTTTGTATTCCGTGACCCTGCTGTTAGTTTGTTGCTGAAGGATTTGTAGTTGTGTAGTCAAGGCCAACATTGTCCAAGTTGAAGACTAACCGAGAGTCAAGGCCGAGTCTTAAGGGGGGTCAAGACTGACACAAAATGAACGCAAGATCAAAATCAAGACCGAAAACCACCAAAACATTGGCTTCATGTATTATGCATTAACTCATGCACCAGACTTTTTCCTAGAAGAATTACAAAAGAATGCTAAAAGGTTTCCAATCTTTAACAAGAACTCAGAAATCCTACTCGGCAACTTATTTACATTGTTAGCATTTGGCAGACGTCCTTATCCAGAGCGACTTACAATCTTGTTTTATACATCTGAGTAATTGAGGGTTAAAGGCCTTGCTCAGGGGGAATGTGGGATTCAAACTCATGACCTTCTGATCAGTAATCCAGCGCCACCAACACCTCTCAGACCGTCTCGACAACCCCAAGTTCAGCAAGTGATGTCGCCTGATCCGTCCAAGAATGGAGACTCATGGAGATCTATAAGGGTGGTGGTAGCACAAGTGGTTAAGGATTGTTAATTGGAAGGTTTCATGTGGGATTCATGCCCCAGTACTGCCAAGCTGCCACTCTTTGGCCCTTGAGCAAGGGCCTTAACCCTCCCTACTCCAGGAGCACTTCATCGTGGCTCCGACCCCAACCTCCAAAGCTGGGATATGCAAATAAAGAATTTCACCCTGGTGTATTTTAAGAAAAATAAAGGTTCCACTTAGAAACCATGGGGGTTGGTTCAGACTGCTGTGGGCAGGTACAGTTTTGTCTCCAACTTCAGACGGACTTCATGTTAGAAATAGAATGAAGCTCCTAGTTATGCAGTTACACTCTTTGACCATGTAAAATGATTCATAATCGAACTGATGGGTTCCACCCAGATGAGGTCAGGTTCCCTTTGGGAGACTGGTTCCATTGCCAGAAGATATAGTCTGGCAATGGACTCCATTTGGCTTCATCCTTGAACGGATCATGGAAGGTCCCGGGGATCAGGATCACTGGGATCTCACTGAGAACATGCCTGACAATGATTGATGGTGCCAAATGGTACCAGACTCCCAAATATAAGAAACCTATCCTGGTACCATTGGTAACAGACGATATAAGAAACCTCTTAAGGTTTCTTAAATCGTCTCAGGGAGTTTTTTCCTCACGACCATCCCCTCTGGCTTGCTCATTAGGGATAAGTTTAAATTTCAAATTTACATCTTGAATTTATGTCTCTACATAAATAACACTGCATTGTGATGATGTCCTTGATAAAAGCGCTACATGAATTACACTGAATTGAGTTGAACACTTGCTGTTTTGGCCATAAATCAGCCGGCTAGATTGTTTAACAGAAGAAACATGAAGGGAAACACAGTTTACTGCCAACTTTCTGGTTTGAATACATACGGAGGTTGAAAATCACGTTAGTCTGAGACAGAATTTAAAACTCTTCAACTCAAATGGGCACTGTAATCAATAAACTGAGAGCAAAAAATTGAATCTTTAGCAAATTGATGTAATGTAAGTACTTGAGATATATTATAACCATATACATATGAATACTTTCTTTAATTATTTGTTAATAAACTGCTGTAGCAGAAAAGAAATAAACCCCTTCGTGAGGTGACGTTACGAGAAAATAATCAACTTCAGGGTCCAAATTAAAGAAGCAAATGCATGATTGTTTTGGCACAAGAACAAAGCAATCTTCTTGCAGGGGCAAGAATTTAGATGCGATTAGTGAAGAGGGCAGATTAGCAGGAGGGGGCGGCCATTTTTCCTCGTTCCTCCTGGTTTCTGTGTCTTTTCAGACGGCTGATGAGGCGTGTGGTCACGGGGCCGCGGAGCCCTGACCCCTGAGAGCGACTGCTGCCATTATGTACAAGTGCGGAGGATAATGAGGCGTCCATGCTAATGCAGGGGAAAGGGGAAGGGTGGAGAAGAGACGGAGGGGAAAACCAGGTCGGATTGTCTGGCTCTGTAGCGTATCACGCGAGCGCAAGGCCGGAATGATGCGTGACGATGTTAAACAACGTCGCTAACACTTAGCGGTTGTAATCGTAACAAAATGTCCGATCGGAAAGTAGATGAGATTCAGGGACTTGTTTGGTTTGGAAATTCGAATGGAAATTGTTTTAAAAACGTCGACATGGTTAAGATTTCTGTTAAATTTATGGAAGGAATCTCCATACGTTTCTAATTTTGCGCTTTCTGGTTTCTCTGGAACATGACAAAACACTTTTTTTCCTATGTTTTTTTCAGCCCATGTTTTACAAATAATTAATACGACTAATTAACATGAACTGTTATACAAAAACGAGTAAAAATTGGGAAAATTTGGGAAATCTGTAGGAAGGATAAAAAAAAGCAAAATGTTTTAAATTCATAAATAAAGTTAAACATTTTATTTGACGTTAAACTCATTTCAATGAAACGTTTGCTAACAACAATTAAATCCTAAACATGCGAAATAACAGACGTCGATGCTGCGCTTGTTTTTTTCTCCGTTTCTGTAACAAGAAAACGTCAAGTCACGTGTCAGATGTCTATCGGAGCGACGTTTCCTCATAAGCAGCGTGTAATATGGCGAGCCCTGAGATGACGCTATCGCACAAACGAATGCGTTTCCAGACTCGGCGGTTCAGTCAGACGTCATCGATTACGGCTGAATGGCAGGACTATTATGGCTCTGCTATCACGTATCTGTCTGCGGCGACAAGAGCGAGGCGTCGTATTTAAAAACGGTTCCGGTGAGTACTTAGCAGAAAGATTAGGACGGGCCTCGTGTAGACAGACTCCTTTTTACTCCGTGGACACATGCGTTCATTCATTTAGCCTCCCGTCGTGTTCCTTCCCTATCTTTCAAACGGCTCCCTTACACCTCCCTCCTAAAGCATCCCTAATGGTCTTCAGCAGTTCTGTGAGTATGTGTGTGTGTGTATGTGAGAAAAGGGGGGGATGAATTACAGGCGAAAGGGAACGACAGCGCTCAGCTAGAGTGCCATGAATGAAAAATTACCCCTTTGTTCGCTCGCATCAATTGCATGCCTAATGAAATCAAAATCAGATTGCATAATCAAGTGTAGGGCCCGGACTCGGGCGGAGAGCCACGGAGAGCCGCAGCCTTCTCTCCCCTTCTCTCGAGTGGAAATTAACACCGGCTCAGACAGATAGTGGGGGCAAAAAAAAGAAGTGAGGGAAAAAAGCTCCAGCATATGAACTATGAAATCTTTATTCCTGTTATACCACAGAAACTTCTCCCGCTCACTTCGTCAGGTTTAAACAAAGTTTCTAGCTGCTTTTGGGATGTCAAATCCCGGACTCTAGAATAGACCTTTACCTCTAAGTGTAGAAATCTGTGTCCACCGATACGCTTCAAAAGCTGATGTTTTGATTGTTTGCACTTTTATCACAAGTATACAAAGCAACAGGAAGGTAACAGAGTCGAGGGGTGTCTGGGGCTCCGTATGAGTATGTACATGTATGAACGCAGGAAAAAAAAATTACGAATAAGTGTGTGTGTGTGTGTGTGTGTGTGTGTGTGTGTGTTCAACAGTATTTGCTCCTCGGGTCAAATTTAATTTAATCAGCTCCATTAAACTCAATGCAGTGAACCTACATAGTGACCAGGAAGCCACTTTAAGGCTCTAAATGTTAATAATAAAAATTTCTCCTGCAGGATAAAAAGCTCAATTATCTGTGATATTAGAATATCTAGAATATTCTACCGTAAAATCCTGCGCCTTTCTTTTACCCTGTCGTCTAAAAATGTCTCTCTTTCACCCTGCTGTCTTCAGACTAATTAAATCACAGATCTGAATTTTTCTGGCCTCCATCCAGACTGATGAAATTCCAGATCCCCCAACAGATCAGACCGTCTAATTTTTATTAATTACTCTTAATGTAAAACCCCCTAAATCCAATTACACCTTTCCCTCGCCTCGTCTCGGGGGGGAACACCACCAGGGAATACGTAGCTAACGTCTTTATTTCCGCTCGGCTAATGAAACGAAGAGGGCGCGGATTTTTAGAAAAGGTTTGAACTGCTAGGTTTGATTTCCACACGACATAAGAATCAGGATGAATTCAAGCAGGATTTAAAAAAGTGTATTAAAAAAAATAAAACATTTTGTGGTATATTATTCAATGAAAAAAAAAAAAATAATTAAAATGGTGTGATGAGGTAAAGGTGGTGGAACTGGAGACTCCTTCCAGAAGCTTCACAATCTCAACCAATCAAATGCCTCAGATTAGTCTTTTTGAATTCATTTACCTAAAACATGACCTGGAGTCATGGCTGGAAAAAAGAATACACCCCCCCAACATAAAGATGAAAGTCCCGCCACCTTGATTTCTATTGGCTCACAAGACTGAGGACTATAAATCAAATCACAGGTCAAATGTAATCCTCCGCATCCTCTCCCCTTCGGTGAACGAACCTGTTTTTTCCGGTTTGTGTCTGTTTTAGCTGAAAATAAAAAGGCACGTTGTTTTCGGAAAAGTGCTCAAAACGTGTCGTAAATATAGGCACCTCTGCTTTGACTAGATGTGACTGATTAATCTAGACACCAGCCAGCTAAATTATCCAGTTATCTAGCGGTTTGAAGGATCTGGTAGATATTTTTCATGGATAACGTTGGAACATATTTCAGGTCGTTGGAATAATAACAATGGACATGTGATATACGCAATTAGCTTTCCGAGTTCAAGTAACACTTTAAAGCACTCCTTTGACTTAAATTAATACATTAGGAACTTCTTTAATTAACTTATTAGCAACGGCTTAATCGTTCTGGAAAGTTCTGGAAAGTTTCTCCCAGTACAAAGGTCATTAGAGGTTTATTAGAGCTTAAAATGATATTAACTTCATCGTGCCTTGGGAAATTGGGCATGGAATGGAAAAACACAAGATTTTTTCTTTTCCTCTCTGTTCAGAAGTCTAGACAGAGAGAAATAGTTTCTTTGATATCTGTATAGACTCACCTGTGGCTCCGATGCCCAGCTGCAGCGTGCTCCTGTCCTTGGTTAATCCGTTGCTTTTGGGACTAGCAGTCGGCGCTACCGTAGCCACCGCTCGAGGCGGCCTTTTCCCCGGGACTTTGACCGTCGTCCGGAGCAAATCGATCTCTTTCCCGTGAACGTTCTGCATGTAATCCTTATAATAAAAAAAAACAAACAAACAAAAAAAAACAAAGCAATCTGTTTGAAGAGCTTACAAATTGGGTTAGGGAGTTGCAAAACTTTGCCAGCAATTTACACAGAAATTGAGCAGTTAAGGTCACACGCAAGTAGCAGTCGCGATTGCTTTTTAAATATCCCACTTCCGCCAAAAACAAAACACAACAACAACAAAAAAAAAAAACACACAAAACCAAAGCCCATCACACAATTAACTTCACCTGCATCTCTGCTTCGGCAGATTAGCAGAATTAGCGCTAATGATCGCAAATAGGCTCATTCCCATTTAAATCTGGCCATTTCATTTGGATGGGGTGTTTGTACCAACTCAAATGGGGTAAGCCAAGGTGAAAATCACCCTGATCAGCAGAAAAAAGGAAGGATGGAAGAGAGAGAGAGAAAAAAAAAAACCCACGACAACAACAACTGCAAAACAAAACGTGCAAAGATGCCGGCCCCTGAAAAGCCTCCCGCCAACTCGGTTGCGTTTTTACTGCGCACCATAAAGCACTAATTTCTTCAAAAGCCTCGCTGCTAATTACCCAGTGAGCGCTCTCATTTCACTTTATTGCAGGAATTAACAGCCAGTTCGAGGCGCAGAAAGCTATTAAGATGTGTGATTAAGCCATATTCAATTAGTTTCTGCAAACAATTTAATTGATGTAGCAGACAGAATTAACAGAAGGGGATTGTGGGACGACTCTGTTGGCTGCAATGCAAAATTAAACAGTTTCTCTCTCTCTCTCTCTCTCTCTCTCTGTGTCTCTGTCTCTGCACTCACACTGCAGTTAAATGGTGTGAGTAACTCATAGAACTTGCGTGGAAGAACGAGCCACAGGTGTCCAGATGCTAATAGCTTCCACACGAAGTAACGATGCTCGAGCCGAAAGCCGCCTGTCGCGTACAGTACTTCTCCGCCGATTTTTTTTTTCCATATTTATTTATTTTTTGCTCTAAAACCGAAAATGATGATTTCATGACTCAGACGTAGCAGTCGATTCGTTAGTAATGAGATTTTAACACTGAACCCTGTGTGTTCGTTTTACCACACTTCCACCCAAACATCTTTTCCAGTCCTGTCTCTTACAAGCACTAAAATTTCTACTGCACTCTAGTCTAGTTTTATGGTTAAGAAAAAAATAAAAATAAATAAATAAATATTTGTGCAGCATCGAGTGCTGATCAATTTTGTAATTTATTATACTAATTTTTAGCATTAAAATAGAAGTATTAATTGTTTACAGGAAATTTGTTTCCTTATAATTTCATATTTTTAACATTACATTATATACATTTTTTTTTATTGTAGATCTGCTTTTATGTATCAAAGTATGGTCTGTTATATTCTACATATGATAATTTTTTAAAAATGTTATTTTTAAAAAAAAATTTTGTATTATCAATTTGTAAATATATTATTATTATTATTATTATTATGATTACTACACTGTCAAATGCAATAAAGTTTTGGTTCTAGTCAGTATTTTCTATCCCCTGATAGAAAGGAAACTTCCAATCCTGGGAGCTTCACATACCAGAAACCTGGCAAACATTGACGGTGTGAACTACATTTAGTCCGTTGTAACATCCCAGAAACTTCAAAACGTACCAGTTTAGCATGCAAAATAAAGAGAGTCTGAATACATGAATGTAAAATGTAAAAACTGACGCAACATTTGAACTTCCTGGTTTTACTCTGGGGAGAAAAAAGTCTCTGCAAAGAGACTATAGTTTATGGAAGGAGTCTCCAGTTCTAGTATGTTTTACAAATCTTTACACTTTTGGGGTTCATTGATAATGTTTTGGTCATAAAAACTTCATCAGAGGTCAGTGATGTAAGAAATCTAACAAGCGATAACCAGAACTAAAGTGCTGAACCAACATGACGTTCATAAACAATTCAAAAAGGGTAATAAAATTAGATAATAAAACAGAATAAAACAGTATAAAACACCTCAGGATTTCCTGATAAAGCTAGAATACTGAAGTTACCTTTGTTTAAGCATAGCATATGTACTATATTATTATTATTATTATTATTAATTTAGGGGGAAAAAAGTTAGCTTTACTTTTTTGTTGTTGATTAAATTATGCAGCTTAGCTTGCATTTACAACGAGATTTCCCACAATTCAGTAAAACTAAATAGGATCAAATTTTAGAAAAAAAAGTTTGTACTCACGAAAATAAAAACATGTAATAAGCAGATGTTTTGTTTTGGCCATTTACAATTGGTTTTATGTCCAAAGTAATACGTAAAGGCCTAGACAGGAAGTGCTTGTCACTCACGTGTAAGCTGGGATGATAGGTGAGGACGCCGTTGTCGCACAACGTGACGTACTTCTTTTTCCACTCTTTATTTAGCGACTTGCCGCTCCTCTTGAGCAGAATGCCCTGCGAGATGCAAAGAAACGAGCAGAAAAGAAAACTTTTAACGCGGTACAAAAAACACACAAAGGGTTTGTTGTGTTTTTGTGAACATTTTTGAGGAAAAAAACATTGATATATCTGATAAATCCTACATACAACAAATGATAAGTGTGAACTTGAGTGTATAAAGAGTGGATTCAGAATTATTAATTATTGGCACCCCCAAGATTTTGTTTGCTGGTGGTGTTCACAAATCTTCCACAAATAATTTCCACAAAAATTGACAACGTACACATTCCGTAATAGTTAATATATTTGTCTTTAAAAGAAAAAAATATATACATGAGATTCAGCATTGTTGCTGAGGAAATTAATTATTAATAATAATATTTCTGTTAAGTTTAAGGATAAAAAGATGGTTATTTGAACACTTCAGGAAGTTTATTTGTTTAAGAACATGACACTTGACACTATATGATTTTCTAAAGCAAGCAAGGACATTGTGTGTTTTTTTTTTATCATTTATTTTCTTTAAATCACTTTATTTCAAACTGCACTTTAGTTATTTACTTATTTATTTTTGCCTTATTGCACTGATATATATCTGCCTTATTGTTCTACATACTCGATTTTAATCATACCTTTTTACACTCTAATTTCATAATTTCTTGTTTTATTTTTTTTCTCCCAAAATTCTCTTAAATAATTTCATCTGTATATTTTTTAAAATTTAATTTCATTATTTGAGAGTTTTTTCCAAACCTTTTTTTGTTTTGCTTCTTTTCAAACTTATTTTAATGAATTATTATTATTTTTTCTTCATAATCCAATTATGATTTCTTTAATTTTTGTGCTTTAAACTATTTTTATGATTTCTTTTTTAGTATTATTATTATCATTATTTTTATTATTGGTAGCTGCACCATGCCCTCCACCTCGCCTGCTTCTCTTACTTATGCACATATCAATCCCCCGAGCTCAATCCAAATGGAAGGCTAAATCCTAAATCCTATTTGTGTCGACTCTGCCTCTGTATGCATGAGCCTGCGGTGGTGGCGCTGAACTCGGGCAGACCTTTTTGCGAGCTCGGGATTAGCCTGTGTGATCCGAGCTTCTTCAAAGCCACTGGATTGTTCCCTTATCTCCTTCTCGGCTCACCAGGACAAACAAAGCAAGGCCGCGAGCCTGAGGGGGCCAAACGCGAGCGTGAGGGGGGTCTAAGGGCTAATCAGGGGGATTAGGGCAGATTTCATGTGCTGTTTAACACTTCAAGTGACTCTGTGTGTGAGTGTGTGTGTGTGCAGCTTAGCTGTTTTAACAGACCAGGAAGGGGGTCGACTCACAGGAACTGCTCATTAGGAGTCGACCCGGGGTCAACTGGGCATTAGGGTGTTTATCACACAATCACACCTAATCCTCACATCACACACTGATCTCTCCATTCTTCTCCTGACCTCCCGACACATTTAATGCTAAATAACACACAATCCGTATAATATAGCCATCACGGCTACATCGGCTTTCTCTCCAGAGCATTTAAACTACAAGTCTGCTAACATTGGGAAGGGATTAACATTTAATAATTGTTTTTTTTTTTTTCTGAGAGTAGTGAAGTAAAATGATGTAAACGATAAGGGAAATAATATGTAGACTGAATTAAAGGAATTTTATTTCATGCTTGGCAATACGACTATATGACTATAGTATGTTCTTGCAGGTTATCCCCCTCCCCCATCCCTTTTCAATCAAATTTATTTTTGTTAAAAAATACGTTTATCTGATTGAATAGATTATGAATATTCTCGACGTCAGAGAGAACAGTGTCAGTGTCATCAGGGCGTGTTGCACCTGCCAGATGTTTCAGTGCCACATGTTTACTTCCTTCTCTAAAGATAAGGTGCTTTAATCCCTCACCTGAGCTGGTACCAAGCTTACTATATAAATACATGATATGTCATGTGATAATGAGATATTGTGTGTCATAGAAATGTATTCAAATATCACAAGTTATTTTGGACAACCACAGTATAGCACGTCACTTGTTATGCCACAGTTTTAGCCCCGCCCCTTTTACTATGAAGCGTTAAAAATGTGTCCCTTTTTTAAAAAAAAAAAATCCCTAAAAGTTCTGGTATATTATCCAAAATAAAAAATACAGAATTATTCAGGAAAAAAATATTACCAAACTAACCAAACGTGTTTTTCTCTCGAATTCTTTAATCAGAAATCGTTTACGGATTTGTGAAAAGTAACATCTGTTCTGAAAATCATGTTAGAAGATAAAGTGATAAAATGCTTTATATTTTATAAAACTATTTCTACACTGCTGCTGTATTTCGGATAAAGCTTCTCAATCAGATGAATGTTAATGACGTTAATGACCGTGTGTAGATTCTGTCTGTTGTGTTTTTGTTGTGGAAAAGTCGGGCAGGTCAGTTCTTGACAGATATGTCCATCAAACAAACATTATTTGATAAAGATAGTTGATATTACAGTCCAGAGAAATAAAATAAAAGCAATACATAAAAAAATATATATAAAATCTTCCCAAAACAAACCCAAACAAAAAATGAAAATAATTTTTAAAAAAATTAAACAAACAAAAAAAATACACACAAACCTAAACAACACTTTAAAAAACAAAACAACAAATCCTCAAGGAATTAAACAAACTTACTTTTTGCCTGACAAAATGCAGATTATGTATCAGCTTTTATTGGTCATTTTTAAAAAATATTTTTTGTCATATGAAATGTCCATGTTAATTAGCTTTTAAGCAAAATAAATAAATAAATAAATAAATAAATTTAAGTAAACCTGCAAATATTTCCATATTTGTTTAAGCTTTGCTCTAGGCCTGTATTGTTCCTTGTACACATAGTAAACAATCCAGACAGTGCACTTTTCTTCTCTTATGGCCCAAATAAAAAGTGTCTGCATCCTGCCAGGAGACACACAGAGAGAGAGAGAGAGAGAGAGAGAGAGGAAAAGAGAGAGGAGGAGAGAGGGAAGGAGAGAGGAGGAGAGAGGGAAGGAGAGGGGAGGAGAGCTGGGCTCTTACTGGTGATAAGCACAAAAGCTCAGTGTTGACAGCTTTTCCGTGTCGCCCCTGAGCTTTGTTGGCCTTATTTACCATTTTTACAGATGGGTGTGTGTGGTGAGTTCGGGGGAGGGGGAGGTGGGGTGGTTGAGATTTAGCCCAAAGTGTGTAATTTGCCCAGTGGGAGGCAATTATAGTCCCATTGGCACTTTGATCTTCCCGATTGTGCATTTGACTGGCCGAGCAATCAGGCCCATTGAAAGGTGTCCCACCATGACCACCTTCTCTTTTTCTCTCTCTCATCTCTCTTTCTCCGGCGGCTCAATGCAGTCCCGCCGCGTACAATGACACTTCTTAAGAGGGATTATCTTGAAAGGATGAGTGTAATTGATATACAGTGGCAGGGAAAAGGCCTGGGGTAAGTGCTGGGAAGAACTTCTGACCTCCTTGTCAACTGTTTCAGTGGTGTAATGTTTTTACATCAGTGTACTGATGATTAATGTCATGTGATGATTGCAACTAATACCTACTACTACTGCACTACAAAACATTTCCCTTAAAAAAAAAAAAAATTCCTTCCAGTATTAGGTTTGCTTCCACAATTAGGTTATGGTTTCTATAGCAACCAAACGTTTGCAGCAACGTTAATTGCATACGTGCCACGAAATCCAAGACTAATAATGACCCTTTCAAGAAAGCGTTGTTATTTAACAAAGAAAACGTGTTCGCTGATATGGTGAAGATCTTTGTCACATTGATCAATTATCAGTTGTCAGTCATCTTCAGGACAGAGCAGGTTACAAGTTGTGTTTTTTTGGACAAAACTGATATATAGTACAGCATAAGTGATAACAGGAACTAGCTAATGGATAAAAAAAAAAATACTTCATTTAAAGAAATCTGAAAGTATTAGCAAGCTGCTGAGGGATAAATGGAATAAAAACACTTTAGGGAGTGCTTTTATTGGAAAATAATCAGCTTCAGGGTGGTAAAAGGAACTCATCATGACAAAAGACAGAGAAGGTTTCCTTTAATGCTGTTTGTATTGTGTGTCTACATTTGTACTGCTTTCAAATCAGAACAGAAACCTGGGACAATAGGGCGACTTTGGCTAATTATGCTCAGGTCAAAAGAAATGAGGCCCTAGAAAGGAAACAGATAATTATAGTACTCATGCAAGGGCAAGTATGTGTGGGGTTAGGAATGACAGAAAGTTATAGATAGATAGATAGATAGATAGATAGATAGATAGATAGATAGATAGATAGATAGATAGATAGATAGATAGATAGATAGATAGATAGATAGATAGATAGATAGATAGATATCAATTTTCCACTGATATGGTTCTGGTTCTCAAACCATTATCCACCACAAAAGACCAAATCTGGGGCAGATCCATCAGTCGATGCTGGTCTAAAATCAATACATGGTGATGTCACGAGCTTGGTGGCAATGGAATTTTGTTGCCATGACAACACCACAAGTAACTCAAGTGTGATTCTGAAAATTATCGTTGAAAAAAACAAAACAAAAACCCATCAAAATTAATATCCCGATGGTGAATTAATGGTCTGAGGAAGATATAACCACTTTATTGGCAATTCCAACAAATTACATGGGAGATACTTTGCAAATGCTAGCGCTAATGGTAACAACTTTTTTTTAAAGCAGCTATACACTCACAGGTAAAGGCAATAAATATTTATCTGTCATCTTTGGTTTACTGTCCATGTACAGACAGTAAAAGATTTGACTTGGTTTGAATGGTAAATCTAGAAGTACAGCTGCAGCTTTTTCCCGGTTGTGTAGCCAGAGGTAAATAAAAGTCCATGTTGTGTGTGATCTGTGTGATTTTTTTCAGATATGTGAATGTTTGTTGTTTTTTTTGTTTTTTTTTAACTCTGAGCCCCTTTAAAGTCGCAATCAGGATGTGCTGCACCTGCCAGGTGTTTCAGTGCCACATGTTTACCTCGTTCCCTGTTGACAAGCTCAGCACTCGCCTTGAAACAGCTGTGCAGCAGTATCAGGAACCTCTGAATCTGACACTGTACCACCATCCAGTGGCCACCAAGACTCCTCATAATTACCAATTAACTTGTTACTTCTTGTAACCTGAGAAAGCACTACTATCCAGTGGCCACTGAGGAACTCCTAAGTTCTTGTACTGAGACACTGTACTACCATCCAGGGAACTCCTGACTACTTTGTTCTGTATAGAGGAACCCCTGACCCCTTGTAATCAGGCACTGTACAACCATTCAGTGGCCAGTAAGAAACTCCAGACTTCTTTCAATCTGAGCCCACACTACCCTCCAGTGACCAGTGAGGAAGTCCTGACTCATTGCAATCTGGCCCATACTAGTATCCAGTGGCTACTGAGGAACTCCTGAATCCTTGAAATATGACAGTGTTCTACCATCCAGTGGCCAACAAAGAACTCCTAAATTATTTTAATATTAGCCTGTACTACCATCCAGTGGCTATTGAGGAACTCCTGACTCCTTGTAATCTGTGTACCATCCAGTGTCAAGCAAGGAAATCTGGACTCCTGCAATGTGACACTGCACTACCATCCAGTGGACACCAAGAAACTTGCAACTCCATGTGATTGGTTCCCATACTACCACCCATTGGACATCAATGAACTCCTCAATCCTTGTAATCTGACCCTTACTACCATTCAGTGGCCAGCAAGGAACCCCTGAATCTTTGTAATCTGACCCCATACTACTATCCAATGGCTATAGAGGAACTCATGACTCCTTGCAAACTGACACTGTACTACCACCAAGTGGACACCAAGAAACCTGTGACTCCAAATGATCTGACACTACTCTACCATCCATTACCCACCAAGGAACTCCTCTCTCCTTGCAATCGGACACTGTACTATCATCCAATGGACAAGAAGAAACCTGTGACTCCACATCATCTGACTCTATACTACCATCCAATGGACACCAAGAAACTCCTCACAATCTGACCCCTGTACTACCATCCAATGGCTACAGAGATAAACTCATAACTCTTCATCATCTGACACTACCCTACCATCCATTAACCACCGAGGATCTCTTTTCTCTTTGCAGTCTGACCCTGCACTACCATCCAGTGGCCACAGAGAAACTTGTGACTCCAGGTAAAGTGACACTGCACTACCATTCATCAAGGAACCAGCCAAGAACTCCTTGCTACATCTGACTTGTACTACCATCCAATGGCTCCTCATCATCTGACACTAGACTACCATCCCTTATCCAATAAGGAACTCCTCTTTCCCTGCAATGTGACCAGATACTACCATCCAATGGCCACCAAGGTACTTGTGACTCTATGTAAAATGACACTGCACTACCCTCCTTTGGCCACAGAAGTACTCCTGACTCTTTGTAATCTGACATCGTACTACCATCCAGTGGCTATAGAGGAACTCATTACTCCTGGTTATCTGACACTGTATTACCATTCATTATCCACTGAGGAACTCCTCTCTCCTTGCAATCTGTCCCCATACGACCATCCAGTGGCTACTGAGGAACTCATGACTCCTTACAATCTGACACTGTACTACCATCCAGTGGCTACTGAGGAACTCATGACTCCTTACAATCTGACACTGTACTACCATCCAGTGGCTACTGAGGAACTCATGACTCCTTACAATCTGACACTGTACTACCATCCAGTGGCTACTGAGGAACTCATGACTCCTTACAATCTGACACTGTACTACCATCCAGTGGCTACTGAGGAACTCATGACTCCTTACAATCTGACACTGTACTACCATCCAGTGGCTACTGAGGAACTCATGACTCCTTACAATCTGACACTGTACTACCATCCAGTGGCTATGGAGGAACTCATGACTCCTTATAATCTGATCCTGTACTACCATACAATGGCTATTGAGGAACACATGACTCCTTGTCAACTGACAACACTACCATCCATTATCCAAGGAAGAACTCTTCTCTCCTTATAGTCTGACACCGTACTACCATCCAGTGGCCACAGAGGAATTTGTGACTCCATGTAAAGTGACATTGCTCTATCATCCTTCGGCCACAGAGGAACTCCTGGCTCCTTGTAATCTGACACTGCACTACCCTCCAGTGGTCATGAAGAGAAAGGCCATTAAATTAAAACTCCTTTCTACATCACAGACACTGAAGTATCATTTTATAGAATTTGATACTGATCTTGAATACCTGATACCTGATATTTGTGACCTGGGTGCTTGGACCCTGCAGATCGTTTGAACAAATAGACAAATAAATAAATACATTTCGATGTTGTGTGTGTTGAGTGCGTTACTCACCAGCATGCGGTACGATGTGCGTGAGGTAAAGTGCACTCACCTGTTTGATGGGAATGGCCCTCCCACTGCCTATGCTGTCTGTTTTACACTCAGCGCTCTTTGCCTGCTCACTGGCTTTCCGTGACTGCAAAGAAACAAAACGAGTCGATCAGCGCGACACAAAAACCCACCACAAGACGTGGACGTGAAAGTGGCAGGTGTAATGTGTGTGATGGGGTGTGTGGTGGGGTGTGTGGATGAAAGAGGGGGCAAAAAATATTGCAAAAGAAAGAAAAGAATTTTTTTTTAAAAATAAATAAATAAATAAATAAATAAATAAATAAATAAATAAAAAGAGCGCACAAGCCAAACAGCGCAACAGACAGCAGCACACTGAGCGTGCAGTATAGAAATACACAAACTACACACAGACAGGACACACACACAACAATTATATACACACAAACATATAAAACGTTACTTTTCAAAAGTTTTGGCACCTATTAGATAAATCACCATGTTCATATAACAAACCAGAGAAACACAATCATAAATAAATTCAATTCACAATAAAAATTTACTCCACATCATCTTTAAAGGTGTCTTCCTGCAAACAGCCCTGAAACTCTGCTGGAAACTTTCAAAAACAATCAATGAAGTAACAAGGTTAGGGTTAGGACAACAAAAAAAGCACTTCTTTTTAAAAAAAAATAAAAAATTTGAGCATCAAGATTAGGAAAAAAATTAAATATTTTCAGTTCCAGATCCTGGAGACATCCCTGGAAAAGGGGGGAAATGTTACAAAGCTGGTTAATTTAAGTTTATACCAAAACATTCCATGAATACACAACCTCCCCAGAAAAAAAAGAAAAAAAAAAAAAAAGAGAAAACTTATAATAGTGTACACACATTATGAGTCTTCACACACACCAGACAAACGAGATGAAAGACGCTCATTCGCAAAATGGAGACTGGAAATTTCAAAAGAGAAACAAGAGTCCAAGCACACGCAACACAATCATGTTAATTTTTAAAATTTTATTTCGCTTTTTTTTGGTTTTATATATATATTTATATATATATTTATGTACAGACACCATACAAATCAAGTCACAGGTTCACTTGGAAAGAATCGGCAGGCCGAACCACACGGTGCAGTTCCGACGAGGACGACAGAGGCGCTGTTTTTTTTTTTGTTTTGTTTTTTTCCTTTAATAGATATACTCATATATCTATAGAATATACTTTCTATTGAATACCATTGGTAAATAAATTTTCCATACAAGATATACGGCAGTCTTTTTTTTTTTCATCTGTTATTATCATGGTCATAGAAATGACTGTAACAGTTTATCCTTCCACAGCTTTCTGAGCAAACAGTTAATAAATAAAAAAAAAAGAACAAAATAAATAAAGAAAAAAAAAATACTAGATTAGACACTACATTCATACAAATCAGTGCAATCCACACCATTTTATTTCTCAATTTTTAATCCCTATGCTGCTTTATGAAGGCCTTCATAAGATTTTTTTTTTCACACTCCAGCTTAAGAGCATGTGAACAAAGTCTGTAGGAAAAAGGAAAACGAAACAAAACAAAAGAATAAAAAATGTTGCAATGCCTCATTGATCACAGTTGGCATTACATTTTGGCTGGATTTGAGTTCGGACGCACAACTTCATGCCTACTATATATATATATATATATATATATATATATATATATATATAGATAGATAGATAGATAGTTTAAAAAAAAATCCCATTATGTTTGCGCTCATTTTCCAGACGACTTTGTCACCAGCATTCGAAAGAGGAGTGTGAAAAAATTCCCCCTGTCCGTTCTCAATTATATTGCATTACCCCACGTCATCTACTTTGCAAACGAGACAAGGTGAAACCGATCCAAAAGGAAAAGAATAGAGAAAGCAGGGAAAAAAAAAGAAAGAAAAAAGAAGAAGAGAAAACGCAAAACAAACAGATAGTATCTTGGCACGTCTTTTTTTTTTTTTTCTTTTTTAGAGTCCTTGCTTGCGGCAAAAAAAGGCATCGTGATGTCATGAGTTCAGTCCTTGTTGGGGGTTAAAAAGCGTCCGAGAAGAAATGAGAAAGCGGTCGGATACGCGGAAAGGGGAGGGGCCTCAAGCCGAATCAGTTCGATGCGATTGAATGAAGTTCGTACGTTTAAAGTGTAAGAGTCTTTACGAGTGGCTGGCATGGGACATGTCCAAGAAAGCCATGATGCATTACCCACAGTGCATTGGGAGCAGGAGACAGGGAGAAGGACACCAAGGGTAAAGCAGCATGCTTGTGTGTGTCTGTGTGTGTGTGTGTGTGTGTGTCTGTGTGTGTGTGTGTGTGTGTGTGTGTATGTGTGGTGCTGAAGAAAATGTAGTCGTTACACCGACACACAAGGGCCCTTCATAGGGTTCTGCAAAAGGAGCCCTTTTCATTGAGGGAGAATGGGAAAGAGACTGCAAATAATCACGGGACAGATCACATCCCGTTCTTCTAGAACTCTCCTGCATTTTTGTTTGTTTGTTTTCTTTGTTTTTTTAAGGCCTGAAAGGGGGGAAAATGTGAAGGATCAAAAGATGAATAATAATGAACTGATGAGAAGAGAGAACTGGCTCAAGGAGTGAAATGACAGATGAGAAATAATTATATTTAAAATAAAAAAGGATGAGAACCCCTTTCCCCTTTCCACCTCTGTACTTTCACACAGAAATGACGTCGTACCGATGAGGAACGTATTGGTGGCGGTTCCTTAAGTACTATGGAAGCACTGAGTGACTATTGGTGTCCTTTGCTGACATCTAGTGGCACAAAACTCACATTGCACCCACTCGCACACAAGGTGATGGAGGGATGGAACATATAGGATGCTCTTAATGGGGGGGGGGGTAAAATAATCGAATTCAAAACCGTCCCTCAGCTTTTAGGTCTGATTCGTGGATAAAAATAAAATTTGGTTTATCTTAAATCGTTAATGAAGACGAATACTGTAAACTCATCACTGAATGATGTACCGCACATTTTTTAAGTACTGTAATTAATTATGGACCATAAATTAATTGGCTCAGCAGATCAATTCTTTAAATACCATCATTAATTATGTGGTCGTGGCAGCGGGATTGATACTTTTGAGTTCTGAAAAGCACACGCACACACACGCATGTCTTGTACACCCTCGATGCTGCCACGTTATAGTACATATTATTTACGTCCTTATTCACTGTAATTATCTATATATAACATCATTTACGTGTCACGTGACATACCATAATTAATTATGGACCAATAAAAAGAATTAGATTAAATGCAGCAATTAGTTACGCATCGTAAATAAATTACAGTACAATCTGAACTAATTACAGTACATTTCTGCAGTAATAATTATGTACCGTTCCTTCCAGCGTATTTGCCAATTCAAATGGATATTCGATATAATAAAGGTAAAAATGAGGGCACATGTCGAGGGCATGTGCACCCTGAACTTTTTTTTTTCCCCTGGAGTGTGAAACAGGACCTATCTGGAGCCTCAAAGATTTTTCTTTCTAAAAGAAAAGAGCATAGATTTCGACATCTCGTCTTTTATTTTAGTCGTAAATACGAAAAAAAAAGTGTATGAGATCTTAATAAGGCCACTCTTTTAAGTGCAGCTGTGAAAGAATTGTAATTAAATTTGTAACATAAAATCAATAAAAGTACCAAAAAAAAAAGGATGGATGGATGGACGGATAGATAGATAGATGGATAGGTAGTTTGACAGGATGGTGGCTCATCCCTGTAGGCGGAAACTCCCAATTGGTGACCACCACTGAATCAGCAGCGATGCGGAGGTGATTCTTGCGTGGTACGAGCTTCTCTCCTCCAGGTGCGCTGGAATCTTTTGTCGCCGGAAGTCGGAGACCGTGCATCCCCCCTGTTTTTTTTTTCCGTTCCTTTCTGCTCCCTACCTCCCTTTTTCCCTCCCTCCCTCCATGTCGCTGCTCCTCAGAAGGTCATGAGTTGGAACTTGCGTTCGCTCGGCCACTCGGGCACCCAGACGGGGTAGGTGGCGTGCTTCGGCTCCGCGGGCACAGGGTTTGACACTACCTATCAAGGGAGGGAGGGAGAAAACAGGACAGGGGAGCTAGCACGAGAGCCGCCAATCATCCTCCAGGGGCCTTCTGATTGGAGGACAGGTGGGAGAGGGGTTGGGCCTGAATGGACTGGGGCTGGTCTTGATTGGTTAGACTGGGGGATGAACAGGGTGCTAGCAAAAGTGTGTCCCTGTCTTTTCCTCCAGCAGAAAGCCCGCTAGGCGAACGTCTGTTAAAAGTGAGAAGAAAAGGGTGGGGGGAGGGGCTTGGCGTTGATTGGTTGATTTGACGCTGTGGCAGGAGGGGGAGGGGCGGGGCAAAGTGAAAGACGCTTTCTTAAAGAGAAAACTTTGCAACATGCAATGTGTCTAGGAAACTTTTCCCTTTTGTATAAAACATTAACAGTTTAACGTCGAAAGATAAAAAGGGCTCCAGAGTATCGAGAAAGAAAAGGAAAACAAAGCGGCTGTGAAGCAAAACAATTCGCCCTTTTTCCTCATGTCATATCATCAGTTCTAGCCTTTCCGTAATTATTCAAACGGCTGAAGATTTCTAGCAGTCGTAATTCAGAGCAACTGGACTTGGGACATCGTCTTTGGGCCTTTTATTTCCATTCCACAAAGTACTTTTTTTGCATAAAAAAAAGCTTTTCCATTGGACCACCAGCCCAGTACTAGTGTATTCAAGCTGTATGGTTTTGTAGCTTCTCAACATTGGCGGCAACGAGACCTAATGGTACTCAGGGTTGGGTAGGGTTGGTCGCTACTGCGACACAATATACAGACAAACGAAAGGGAAGGGGGAAGGGGGAAAAAAGTCAAAACAGTCTGGTTTGTGCAATCAAAACCAACATTGTGCTTTGTATTTCTCATTTTGCATAAACGTTGAATATTTTTTGTTTAAAATCATACATGCACAAAAAGCGCAAAGAAGCAGAAATACTATTTAGCTTTTGCTAGTTTTCATCTCCTGTTCTTAGTACCTCAAACTGATGTGTTGACAAACACATTGTGTTTATAATGTTCTCACAACGTTTCGTCACATATCTTTACACATATTTTTAAATTTTGTCCTAATTTTGCTCTTTATCTTAAAAAACCTGCTTCAGCAAACAGCTAATCTCACATCCAGACATTTCGTTCAAAGACATGTCATGATGACGTAGTACGGTGGTTCTAAAAGCTCCAATGGTTCCAGTTTGGGCCAGAACTTGTTTGTGGGTTGTTAACGGAAAATGATCAGTGGCAGGGTGGACGTCTGTTACCGTTCCCACCATGAAAGTGTTTTATTCCACGACAATTTCAATTATGTATTTATTAAAAAGCGACACATCGTACGTTTTAGCCGTTTATGTCTACGATCCACTAAATTGTTACTTACGTTGTAGCAGCTATAAACACTCCCTTCCTCACTCAGCCTCTCGTTTTTCTTCCATTTAAGTTAAGTTGGACTGACCTGTAAACGTTGGGAATTACACAAATTCAGGAACGTCTTCGAGATGAGACAAGTCCAGTCGCTATGATTTGTTGCTGCTTGGTAAGGGATTTATATTTTTGCTTTGGAAAGCTTGCTCTCGCATGTGCTTCGAGGAGGGCTTTGGTAAGACTGAGCTCAGCAGCTCCCTCTGGTGTTCGCATAAAAAAAGTACCTCGAAATGCAGATCTCCAAAACAGCTCCACCGGCATCGCTGCTTTATCAACCCTTATGTTGTGTTTCAGGATTTGACGGAACAAACGTGTAGCTTCGCTCAAATCGACATCATTTATCTTTATCTCGGTTCTTTACTATTATTCAGAGGAATAAGCTTCACAGTAGATTCACATAAAGGGGAAAATTTGCTTTGCAAACATCAGTCGAAGGAGAAGAGAATGCGAAGAAGGGATAGAGGATTACGTTCAATTTGCCAAACATGGAGTCAATCTGTCAAAGGAGTCGAAAAGGATTTTAAAAATTAGGTAAAATTGCGTTTACACTGTAAATGATCCAGATTAAACTGCATTTAATTAAAATCTTTACCCTGTTCTGCATTTTCTTGGCATATACTGTCAGAAAGATCACAGTAATCACTTCTGGAGAAAATAAGATCAAATAAAATAAATGTGTATCAATAATCTATAATCATTGTTCTCTACAAGAAAATACTGAAGTAAAATTAACTTAAATCTATTTCTTTTAATTAAATTTAAAATTAAAGATACAGTTCCAGAGACTTGTTTCACGCCACACTTTGACCTGAAACAGAACATAAGAGCGAACAGCGACTGGATTGATGTGGAGCGATGGAGCTGTTTGGAGGCCTGCAGTTAAGAGGCTAGCTCTCGCTATCTTTCTTTCTCTCTTTCTATCTCTCTCTACCTCCCTCTCTCAGTAATGCGAGTGTGTGGTGCTCTGCATCAGCTGCCTCATACTTACTGTGAAGATGTTGGAGCGGCGTTTGGACTGCTTGCGGATGGGCGTGGGCGTGTTTGAGGCAGCGATGGTCTCGATGCGCATCTCCCGCTGCCCCATGCTGGGGGTGGAGGGCACTGAGGAGGAGTAGTCACTGAACGGTGCACCCCCTCCGTTAGCAGCCTGATAGAGACAGAGAGAAAGAGAGAGAGAGAGAGAGGCAGAAAGAGAGAGAGAGGCAGAAAGAGAAATAGACAGAGAGGAAAAAAGAAAGAATAAGAGAGACAGAGATGGGAGAAAGAGAGAGAAGAAGAAGAGATGGATAGATGGAAGAAAAAAACAGACAGAAAAGGAGAGACAGATAACGTGAGATGGAAAGACAGCAGGAATGAAGACACCAAGAAACATGAGGTAGAGAGACACAAATAGAGAGAAGGAAGAGAAACAGGGGAAACAAGGTGAACGAATGAGAATGAGAGAGATTGAGAGACACAAGGAGAAAGGAGAGATTAAAACGGTTTAAAAAAATGATTGCTGATTATTTTGTTCTATGGAGAGAATAAGAGCTCTGAGCCTGTAACTATAACGTTTTAAAGAAAATAAAGTTGAAGAAACATTCAATTCAATCCAATTCTTAACTTGAGCCATATTTCTGCAAACTATTTTAGCTTGATTTAGATCTATGCTGGGGTTATTATCTTGAGAAATCCTTCCACAGCCACGTGTTAACATTTTCCTTGAAAAAATTTCCTTCACATAAAAACCGCTTCTGTCTTTAATATTCATTAGCTTCTGTGTGAATTCTTTCTGATCTACTGTATTCTTCCCTTCGTCACAAAATATGGAGCAAAAAGCAACAACAGTGTGGAAGATTAAAATCAATAAAAAAAGATGCATCCTTCCCATGTATAACCATTTGTTTTTATTGAGGGTGCCAATACTTTTGGAACGGAACACAAAGGGTTTTTTTGTTGTTGTTTTTTGTTTTTTTTACACACATTACTATAAATAGGTGGCGATAATTTTTAAGAGTTGACTGATAAGATAAGAGTTGACTGCAAGATGGATTTCACCTTGTAACTAGATTAAAGTGCATGTTATTCTACACACTATCACCACAGTCTCTCCGGAACCTTCTATAGATTCCACACACAGTAACCCCCATGCTTCACATTCCCACCACAATATGACACCGGATGGAACGCTTCAAGCCGATCTATAAGCATTTCTGCCGTGAAATGTTTTTCCCGGATCCCTGCTCGGGTGGAGGACGGGCTTACCTGGTTGAGGTGTACGGAGGGAATGGCGGCGGCGGGGACGGACGTGTGGCTAGGCGAGTTTGGCAGAGATTTGCACGGCCCGATGGCCAACTGCTGCTTCTTCCTCAGTGCCACCACCTTCTGAGCGACTGCGGACACATACACGCATGAACACGTCATCACAGTGCAGCTAATGCACCTTACACACTGGCTAGAGCTCACTGAAAGTGGAAAGTTCAGGACAAATCTGTTCCTTTGCTTATTTACTGGTGTTTGTTATGGTACACGTGAGGTAAATGAAGTAAAAAGGAAGTACTTTAGTGTCAGAAGTGAAAGATGTGGTCATTAATAAATAATCCTCTCAGATATTCTGTCAGGTTAACGAATGCTAGTTAGCTGGATAGAGGTACTAGTGAAGATTCTCTCAGATACTCTTTGTTATTTAGAAATATAACATGTTAAACATTATCAGACACAAATTAGCAGATTTTAATTAGCTGGCTAGTGTTAACTATAAACATCAAGAATATTTACAAATATGACATATGTCAGGTTAGCACATACTAGCTAGCTGGCAACATTTGAAGATTATGAATATTTATTTAAATTAAATCCTTTCAGATAAGCTGTCAGGTTAACAAATATAAGATAGTGAGATAATAGCACTGAATTTTACAACACATTCTGTCAGGTTAGCTCATGTTAGCTAGCTGACCAGTAACCATGATCCATATTTATGAATGTGACTTGAAATCCTCTCATATATTCTTTCAGGTTAGCGTATTCTTGCTAGCCATCAATTTACTAGTGAAGATTATGAATATTTAATTTAAATCCTTTCAGATATTCTATCAGATTAGCCTGTTAGATAAATGGCGCTCTCCCTCCCCCTGAACACAGCACTGTGTGCGTGTGTGTGTGTTTAGCCCCAAGGGAAGAGAATGCTAACGTAAAGCAAAGCTAGGAGTTCTCTACCTCCGACATTTAAGCAAACGTGCTGTTTAATGAGTCTCCACATCATGTTACAGGTTGTTATTTGTGACAAAGCTTGTGATAGAGTATATAGAAATAAATATAATAGATCCACACAGGGTCTCTGTTAGGTTAGCGCATGATAGCGATCTGACTAGTACTGGGAATATTTTAGTAAAGCTTAAAATCCTCACAGATTTTCTGTCAGGTTAGCACATGGCAATTAGCAGTGGAGATTAGGAACGTTTAGGAATGTAGCTGGTGTAAATTCTGTCATGTTACCTCATGTTAGCTGGTAGCCGTGAGCAATAATTTAATAGTTTCCAGTTCTATATATATATTTTTGAAGCCTGGCTAACAGAATTATGAAAGAAATGCTGGAATAAAAAAGAGGGAGAAAATAAAGTGAACCCAGTTATGTTATCACTTTACTGAGGTAAATCCTGGAAATGCTAATTAGCAACTATTGAATAGATGCGTCTTATGTCTTGATGTCTTTTTGGCATGTTTTTTTTTTTTATTATTCATTTATTCTTTCTTTCCTTCTGTTTATTACTTCCTTCCTCTTTAGTAAGCACCTTATCCTGGTCAGGGTTGCACTGAATCCCGAGCTCATATCAAAAACATCAGTAGCGTTCATTTTAAAAGGAAATGAACGTAGGATCTTTACTGAGCCAATGATGCATCCTGCCACTAGAGGGTGCACTAACCCTACACATCATCATATCCCACCCGTACACTGCGGCAGATCGACACAAAGCCCCATGGACCTCCAGGAGACGCTGCTCTTCCATCATAACACGCAGTATATGCTTTATGAACAATTATTTATTATAACTGTAAGAAATGTCCTTGATTTGCAGAGACATGGACAGATTTCTCGTCTTTTTTTACGTTAGTATTAAATATTGTGTTCTTTACTGGAAGCTCATTTATCATGCCGATTAAATGACATCGTTTTTCAAATTGGGAATGGTGCAGTAATAGCACTGAGAATGAAGGGATAGGTTGCAGAGTAAGCGTTCTACTGTTATGGCACAGCAGAAGATTGCCGAAAACGAGCGAGTACGAAGAGCAGGAAACGGAGAAATAAGTAAGCGATTAGAGTCTGCCGTCGGTCTGAATGCACTGGAGTGTACATCAAATACCTTCTTTTAATTATTTCAAGCGCAGCCTAAGGACTCGATTAAGCACAGGGAAGAAACGCGAGCCATCGCCGTCTCAGCCATTAAAAAAATAAATAAATAAAAATAACACAGAGGCTCGGTGAGATTGAATAGCACTCCTGTAAATTTAAGCAATTAGAACAAAGCGTCGATCGGCGTTGTTAATATAAACCTGGGCGCGTAGGTATTATTATCATCATCTCTGGAATAAGAGCGCTTATCTGGGATCAGCAACTTCCTAGCCATTAAATCATATTAGCAAAAAAAAAAAAAAAACTAGAAAGGAACCAGGATTAGTGTTCTTACTCTGGTGGACAGACTATAATTCCTATGTGAAGACTATTATTATTTATGATTTATAGCTGGTGTTTTTGCTCCTAAGTGCTATTTTGAAGTTGCAGTGAAAAAGCTAGCGATGGTGAGAGGCGGTGGAGAGGCTGCACCAGTGAAAAGAAATCCATAGCTGTCTGCACAGAGTTAAATCCTCATCTTCTTAGTGCTCTAGCTTGTTAGAACTTCCAACACCATGCTTCACATAACTGTGCAACCTATTGATTTGTCCAAACCACTGCGATAATCTGTGTAGATTCATGATAGTGAAGTTCCATGTTGGTCAAAGAGGTTGAGGGGGGTGAATACTTATGGAAATCACTGTTCTTAACACATTACAAGGATTTCTTCAGTGAAGGATCTGAGCTTCACTGCTCTCAACACTTTTATATTTGGGTGTCTCACCATCCTGGAAGACTCTCTCCACATTGAGGCCATAGGTGGAGCAGGTCTCGTAGTAGGTGGAACGTTTCAAGTCGTTGGAGAGCTTCCGAGCTCGGGCGTCGTCGATTACTCGCGGGTTGGTGGCACTGATGGCATCTTGACAGAGGGGAGAGAAGAGAATGTGAGATCATATTCAGTGTGCTTTTTGGTAATCAGGTTTTCACTGCGAGATCATTACTAGTGGTGGGATTTTTGTACAGAGGACAATAGAGAGCTGGAGGTGTTTAAATTTGTATGAGAGAGGTGTTTAATAATGAACAACGGTGAACAGGTGGGTCGTGACTCACCCTGCGTTCCCACCAGCACCATGGGAACCTCAGCCGTGTTCCTGTAGCTGGACAGGCGCAGGAAGTAGTTATAGACCGTCTGAAAACTGATCTCATCCTCCAAGCTGAAGACGAACACCACGGCATCCACCCAGGCGGCAAACTGAGCACACGCAAGAGCGAGCAAACGCAAGATTTATCTACATTCTACATTATCTACAAACATTCGTGACCATGATGAAAGAACAGCTAATTATTCATTAGGATAATCAAAGAACATATATTTGTTCATTAATATAATGGAAGAACAGATCATCATGAATCATCATAATGGAAGAACATTGGTTATCATAATGTGTGCATATTAAAAACAGCTAACTGTTGATTATTATAATCCTCGTATAGTAGAAAAGCAGTGAATCATTTATTTGCTAATCATTAATTACAGTAAAGCTTGCGCCATTTAAACATTCACTACTCTAAAAAAAGAAAAAGAAAAAAACAGCTCATCGTTCATTGCTATGAAGAAGGAACAGCTAATTTTTCTTTATCATAAAAGAATTACAGCTAATTTTCCATTATAATAAAAGACGGGCAGTTCATTACTACAATGAAAGAACAGCTCATAATGGTGGAAAAACCAATTATTCATTATTGTAATAGAAGAACAGCTTATCATTCATTATTGTAATGGAGGAGCAGTTTATCATTTATTAACATAAAGAAAGAACAGCTAAATGTTCATTGCAGTAATAGCACGGCTCATCACTCATTACTGTAATGGAGGAACAGCTCATCATTCATTACTCTAATGGAGGAACAGCTCATCGTTCATTACTATAATGGAAAAAGAGATCATCATTCATTACTCTAAAGGAGGAACAGCTCATCATTCATTACTGTAATGGAGGAACAGCTAACTGTTCATCACTATAATGGAGGAACAGCTCATCATTCATTACTGTAATGGAGAAACAGCTCATCGTTCATTACTATAATGGAAGAACAGCTCATCATTCATTACTCTAATGTAGGAACAGCTCATCATTCATTACTGTAATGGAAGAACAGCTCATCGTTCATTACCAGAAAGGAAGAACAGCTAAACGTTAATTTAAAATAATAGCAGAGCTCATCATTCATTACTGTAATGAAAGAACAGCTAACCAGTCATTACTGTAATGGAAGAACAGCTCATTATTCATTGGTATCATGAAAGAACAGCTAAAGGGTCATTAATGTAAATGAAGAACAATTATTCACTCATTAACACAATGGAAAAACAGCTAATTGTTCCTTACTACCTAGAACAGCAGTTAATCGATTATAAGCCAAAGAAAGGACAGGTATCACTGTACATTTATTACCATAACTCGAGCATGCCAGAAGAACAGCTAATTATTCATTACCATAATGCTATCCTATTTGAGCAACAGCTAATGGAGGTAACAGAAGCTGAAGCACTCCCACTATTCCAGCAGGAAGCTCGCTCCCAGGAAGAGTTTCCATCAGCGTCTCCTCTCCCGCTGTTCCGCTGCGAGCCTCCAGCGCGTGTAATTAAGACGAGCCGTCGCAGGCTGTGTATCATTTTGAAACAGGAAAACAGGGACCAGACCGATACATGCCCCAAAAGACGGCAGGGGTGAGCGCATAACATATCCATCATTCCTTTTGGAGGGCAACTCTCTCGCCTCGTTCTCAGAGCTGCTGCCGAATCCAAATGAGGCCCGGGTAAGCGCACTTCCCCGTAATCTCCCAGAGGTCATTTTAATTCTCTACACTTTCACTGCACATCTTTCAATCATTCGTGTGCATTTAGTGCCGAAAGCAATTAGCGACCGACTGCATTAGAAGGCTGATAATGGCGTTCCTTATAATGAACGCTCCATCAAGGGGCTCATAAATGGGTCCTTTTTTTTTTTTTTTTTACACAAAATTTACCAGCTGCTGAGACATTTCACCGAGAGAAACACTGATGTTTAAAGGACAACTCTAAAAGGTAGCTGAACGGCAATGTGGGTAATGCAGCAAACGCCAATGAATATCAAATATTCATTATAAAGATTAAGTACGAGAATTATAACGTGGTTGTATCGTAATCATACCTGAAGCTCAGGGGGTCCTCCTTCGTCTCGGATTAGCAGCAGATAACTCTGTCCGTCCACCACGATCTCCTTTTTAAACCTTCCTCCTGTGACAAAGAGTTAGCAATTTGTCCAGTCAGGAGTGTTTTGGTCATGTCATACAATAAAACAAAACCAAAAACATATAAAAGCTTGATGAGAAAGCTAGCAAGGTAAGTGTTGAGTTCGTGAAACCATGCAGAACGGCAAGAAGGAAAAGTCTGGGTATCTAATTGACAATGCTACAAAATGATAGCTAAGAAACAAACAAAAACAATTATTGCCATAAACTGCGGCACTCCATCTTCACATCCGATGTAGCTAGCATCTTTATCTTCTCTCGATACTTTAGATGACTAGCAGGCAACTATTGAGCTAGCAAGAATGGTTGATGATGGTTTTGTGGCGGTAAAGCCTCCTTTCTTTACTTTCTCTTGATTCTGATTGGTCAGAAGGTTTTCATAAGTTTTCTTATAACACCACCTCAGGTTACTAGTATTGTTTCTATAGTAACAAAAAATAAACTATAGTGACAAAGAAAAATAACAAATAATCGAAAATAATAGTAAACAAATAAAAATAGCTGGTTAATGTGTGTATTACAGCAGCAGGGGGTGGGATTAGGAATGCATGATGGTTTATTGTGTGTAGCTACATATCGAATAAACATTTATTTTGTGAAAGAATGTTTTGTCAAATCTACTTCATGTTGAGTTCTACTTCTACTTCATTTGTTTGTCCTGAGCAACCTGACCAGGCAACCATTTGTGATAGAACGATTGGGTGGGGTTACGATGAGCAGGGTTATGACAGGCAGGGTTATGATGGGCGGGGCTACATTTGTAATTGTATCACATGGTGTACTGAAAGACTAGAGCCACAAAAAACACGCTTATGGTATAGAATGAAATAATTTCATCAACTGTTGCTCGGCAATTTTTTCCACAAGAAGGCAAGCAGATGGCAAACTCGACGTGATCATTTATTCAGGAGCGCTTTCATCAGCCTTCATCCCTTTATTCCGGTTAACAATTTGCTATTTTTCCACCGCACCTGAAGGCATGGAAGGGAAAGAAAAGCCAAATAAGCAGATTACTGCTATTCTACATGGACATGAAAATGAAAATTGGGGTGAGAGCCTCCATCAGGAAGCGCTGCGAGAGAACAGCGAGCTTTTAAATTACATTCGTGTTTCTGTAATCAGGTTCTTTCCCTCGTGTCCGAGCTCAGATCCAAATAGAACAAATACAATCTGATGGAAAAATGGAATTTCTAGAAGTTGCGGCGAAATATAGGGTCAAGACGATGTTTATTTACGTGAAATCACCTCAGAGTTCAACACGTCGAGATGCTATTCTGTTTAGTGAGTCATTGAAACGCACTGAAATTCTCACACAAGCTAAGCTGCAGGTTTCATCAACCATCAATGTGTTTTAATGACTCTTTTACAACTGCGCTAAACAGAAAAGCATCACGGCGGAAATCATCATCGAAACGATCTGATGAACGATGATTTCCAAAAACACTTCTCTTTTGTCTTGTAATTGCGGTCGCAATGCACAGAGAGTCTTAATAACACCGGCACATAATTATCATGTAGCTGAGAGGGCGAATCCTGACATGTCAGAAAAAAGGCAAGTCTGTTCTCATTCACTCAGCCCTGCCTTATTAAAAAAAAAAAGAAAAAAGTAGAGGTTCTACAAATTCTACATGTAAATGTAAGCGATATGATAATTAATAAAACGGATCAAGCTAGACTTTTTTGTTTGCTTAAAAAAAATCCACCTTTCACTCATAAAAAACGCAGTTCAGACCTTGACACAGCAAAACAGCAGCCCACAATCTCCTCTCCTGACCCTCTGTTGCTATAGCAACACCGCAGCCGGCAAATCGTAACACCGCAGCAGCAAATCCACAGGAACGTCAGAACGACAGCAACACGCTACGCTACAGCCGCTCGGTCGATTCGACCCGTTTCATGCAATAGAAGTCGTCAGGAAGATGGAGGAGTTCTGAGTCCTCGAATTTGAGGAAGAAAAAAATCTTTATGTGATTATTAATATTATAAGCTGTTACATCCTGAAGCGACCCAAAACTGAAAATACATGAAGCACCGCTAAACATTTCCATGAGTCAGTCCTGAATCATAAATCATCTGGGTGTACGTACACACGCGCACACACACACGCGCGCACACACACACACACACACACACACACACACAATCAAAAAATAAAAAAAATAAAAATCTTTAGAGGCATTGCCTTAAGTGAAACAAGTATGTAATAAAGAATGTAAGGTTGGGGGTGTGCTTTTATTGAAAAATAAATAAATAAATAAAAGAAATGAATAAACATTTTATACATATTATATATATATATATATATATATATATATATATATATATATATATATATATATATATATATATATATATGTGTGTGTGTGTGTGTATATAAAAAATAAAATAAAATACAAATAATTAAATAAATAAATGAATGAATAAATAAATCTAATATGAGATGGTATAATGAAGTGATGTTTTATTCCTCTTATTTCGTAGATATTTACCAATTTTTTATTCAGTAAAAAACCTCTTCACATTTTTACAGCTTACAGCTATATCCGTGAAGTTTTCACGTACACATTTTCTTTTTCTTATTTAGTTTCTCTCAATTCTGATTGGTCAGAAAGTACTAATTCATTTTAAATACCATCACCTATGACACATCATCTGGGAAAAATCACCTTAATACGTTTTTGTTTCTGTAGCAACCAGTCACAGTTAAACGATTTAAACTATATAAATTTAATACTCAACAAATTAATTGAAAAATTGTTATTTAATAAAGACAAATGAATGATAGCTTTTTTCTACATTTATGGAATGAGTCTCTAGTCTCAGAGCTCTCAAAGAATGAGGTGGCGTATACGTGACATTTTGTTTACATTTTATTTTGTAAAACAAATGATTGATGTAAATGATTCGTACTTTTTTAATGACACTCTTTTAATGTTTTTGGGCTACATGTTATGTCAGAAAAATGTCTGTGAAAAAGTTTCACGTTCCTTACAGTGGCTCCTTCATCAACCTTTCAGTTCTGATGGTTCAGGAGGGATTGACTGATTTTCTAGAAGTGCACCACCTTGAACACTTGTGTTAATACATTAGTTTCTATAGTAAGTTTATAGTTCTATAGTTCTATAGCAATGACTCCAGTCAACGCTCCAAGTGATGTAATGAAGCAGCATTGCTGTCATGTTTTATTCCTCTTAAATCAAAGCAATTCACCAGTGTTTTATTTGGTAAAACAAACAAAAAAACCCATCACAGCTACGTTCATGAGATAAGTTTAATTCTGTCAGTTAAACTATTTTCCGGTGATGGAATCAGGAAGACGTTTCAGGTCGAGGCAAGAAAATGTCTAAAATGAATCACTGTGTGGACGTCATCTCAAACCCCATGGGAGATTTAACTACACCTCTTTTCCACAGTCAGCGTTCTCTCAGGGAAAAAAAAAACAGCCCATAATAATCACTCACACACAAACACACACAAACACACACACACAAAGCAGCAGGGTCGCACAGCGGGTTGCACTGACCCCAAAAACAAATCACATACAGCAGTTCACTGCTCCAGTCATGTCCACTCACCCTCCGGAGACTCCTCCTGGACATATGTTCCTGTCAGGTACCGGTGCACCAGGGCCGACTTCCCGCTGGACAGGTTACCCACAATGCCCTGCGACACAATACACAATATGTCATGACTCAAGGGGGGAAAAGAAGAGCAGTGCATTCAAATGGAACAATAACAGCTCATTGAAAACAAAGAACAATTTTCAGTAAGAACATTGGAAAATATATAGAACGGCATAAATAATGACGGTTAAACCCTCAGCCTCTGAGAAACTGTTTAAAAAAAAAAAATCTCTGTATAATGTCTCCCAGTGCTTGTTTGTGTTTATTTTCTTTACAAACACACCCCAGTGCCTCTTCACTCCCTCCTCAGCTTAATCTCCTCAGAAAGAAAAAGACAGTGGAGGAAAAACCTTGATGTAAAAATGTATAACGGATTCATTTATCGTTGGAGAAGTGAATTAGTGAACAGTTTTAATGACCATGTCAAGTGGACACTTAAGACTATCCAGGTAAGGCATTGTTTTTTGGTTTGTAAACCACCTTCACAGAGCTGTATGCTAACGATGTTAAGTAGCAGACAGTGGAGAGAGATTATAGCTTAAAGACTCATGAGAGCTGATAATGAAAGATAAACATTGACATAAATGAGAATAAAAAGAAAATATGTCTATTTTAGTGTTTTGTCCGTCATGTTTTGAAGCAGCTGAGTGAGAAATGTGAGTGGAAAAAAAGCAGCAGCCTAGCTAAAATGCTAACCCTGTCAGCTAGCTTACATGCTAGAGCCTGCTTGTGTAAAGTGATTAGACTTTAAATTAGAATATATAGCTATGATATTTCACACCTGTTATAGAATTGTGAATTTGTTGTTTTTAGCTCTGAAAGAGGACCACAGATGGCAAAAAAAAGTGACCTGGGCTTCCTCTGGAGCAACATTAGCGCTACACACTGTATGTACTGACCAACTACTGAGGTAAATTATTCTGTCTTTATGCAGTACACCAAACTTTTCTCAGTTATACCGAAATAACATGGCCAGACAAAACCTAATCTTGATTCATTTTGAATAATAATTCTGTCCAAATCTCTTTTTTAAAAGATGAATTTATTAATTTTTACATACAGAAAATGATAAAAAAAAAAAAAAAAAAAAGATAAACAAATTTACTATGTGGCTGAGGAAAAGAATATGTATATACACACTCATTAACGTCCCTTTAAAGCTCCGTGGCTTGTCATTGCAGAAAGGAGAGTACATCTCTAGCGTGATAAGGCGCTAAAGTCACTCATGACATTAATCTCCAAACACGATAAATCAGTGTCGCTAAGACAGGTGTAAAAAATGAGCTGGCTAGCTGAAGGAAAAGTAAGATGCTTGTCGTATAGAGAGAGCTCCACAGTTCCTTATTATTCTGCAGTGCCTAATGAAGACAGTACTAATCCTCATGAAGGCTGAACTTCAGGTGAACTTGTCACCGGATGGAGCTTTGGGTACGTTCTTTTGAACAGTCTCTCTGTGTGAACAGGACATGATTTGTCTTCTCAGAAAGCTTGAAATTCGACAACCGGCAATTTTTTCTTAATGAGGAGATGAAGAGAATTCTTTGTTACCTTGTATGGAACTGTGTTCATGTATAGACACACAAACATGGAGTGACCGGTTTTGCTAACATGCTAAAAATCTGCTCATTTACTGGTGCTTTTATTCATCGTTTTCACGAGGTATGGTTCTTGGAAAAACTGACATCAAGTCAGAGTGGGAGCTCAATCTTAGGACTGAGTGTGTATCTCTATACATGGCTGCTTGTAAAAAGCCTAAACACGATCCGCCTCGGGATCCTTTTAAGAATAAAGCGGAGGACGTCTTGAAAGAACAAAGAGAACACATCCCATCTTCTCTCCGGGCCGCAAGTGGGTGATTAATCCGAGTTCGAGCTTAATTATGAGGATGAGAACGCCGCTCAGGTCTTAACGAGGCTTAAGGAGCTGCGATCCTTCACAGCGATCGCAGCACAAACGCCCTCCTGATTGGGTGAGCCGAACCTCAAGGCGTCGAATGCTAAAGAAGATTGCTTCAGAGCTGATTGATTTAAATGTTTTCTCAGCATGGCTTCTTTTTTTTTTAAGAGCATTTCATCTTAGTGCAAGGCTGCTCTGAGAAAGGAGACGGGTATATAGGATATGATTGATGCCTTGAAGTAAATTCTAGAAAGTAACCTTTTTTTTTTTTTTATTTCTAGCAATAAAACAGCAAGGAACAAATAGTCAGGATCTACTGAATAATAAGCACCGCCTCCCTCCAGCCCACAGCCCCGCCTTCATTCCTATTGGCTCCTTTCCCCTTCAGTGAATTAGCATTTCTTTGTTCAAGTTTTGGCCGTTTTGGTTAACAACGCCAAAAATCTGTCGTTTTGTCTCAGGAGAGATGCTTCATGTATCACATGCATTGCTTAAGAAGTCAATGGTTCTTCTACTAAACCATAAATATTGGCACCTTCTGCTGAAGAGAAACATTAACACCCTACGGCGTTCTGATTCAAATTTTTTTTCACAACCTGCTAAATTTGAACCCTGACAATTTCACGTGCGAGAGAAAATCTTGAAGCGCTCTAATGACTGACGCAGACGAATGGCTTTCAGAGACTGTCAACTGTGAAACCTGAAAGTGCCACTCAGCGTCAGCGGCACATCTGCCCTGCTGCGCCTCAGCACCAGCCGTGCGCTACGAGCGTCAGCGTCGAAGCTGAAAGTAATTTCATCTACAAATCCTCTTGTTCATCCCACATCCTAATACTAACCTACGGAGAATCAACTCATCACACCCTCAAAGGAACGGAAAGATTCTCCAGAGCTTGACTTTTAACATTCATTACTTCAGATTTCAGAATCGATTTTTTTTCCCCCAACAGCAACCAGATGTGTCTCATTGATGAATTTATGATCTGTTTAAAACACTTAAATCATCGTACTTAAAATCGCACTTGTGCATAAACTCACCACTTTCAGCTCTGGAACTGATCTACTCAATGTCCACTCCTGACTGTTCACAAAGGAGTCTGTGGAAAACAAAAAAAAAAGAAATCAGAGTTATTTCTCAATATACAAACTTTACAAATCTTTAATACTTCGACTAGCGTGTGTCAAATGCTGCATGAAGACAAATGAATACATTTACAAGATAAATAATATAATAACGACGATAACAATGAAAAGCAAAAGTACATATCATCTAACAGCACAGTATTTTTTTTTTTTTTTGCAGCACAGTATCACACTGCTACATATGGAAAAAAAATTTGATACAAACAAAACAAATAAATATTTAAAAAAATTAAAAAATCAAATAAATTCTACAGCAGCTATACATAAATAAATAAAAAATATTAAATAAACTCAATAAATAAATATTAAATAAATAAATAGGTGTTTGTTTTAAACAGTGTCATGAACAAAATACTTATTTATATATATATATATATATTTTTTTTTTCCATTGATGCCATAGTATTGTTTCCATTATTGTTGAGTTATTAATAAATTATTAGTAAATCATTTTTTAAAAAACGTAAGAAGGTATTTGTTCTTCATCACACTGCGTTTTAGACAAAAATGTTTTGCATCTGTCTTTTTCTACCTAAAAAAAATAAATAAAAAATGCACTCAGTGTTTTTAAGGAGCTCATATCCCTTATGAACATCTTCAGCTGTATGAGAAGATGAGACGATTGGACGATTAAACACAAATCAAACTGAGCTTTCCCACTAGGTTTCCTTCAAAGATTCTTTTCAATTATGGCGCATTCAACGATCACACTTGGGAGACAGAAAACGGAGCATGACACAGAATATAGATGAGAGACTCGATCCTATCCAACAGCAAAGTTGTTAAAAAGTAAGTAACAAAATAGCTAGCCAGTGTTTTTATCGTAAATTCCTCTCACAACTCTCCTCGTCTGAGACATCTGCAATAGGTTAAGAGGCAGAACACAAGGTTTAAGGACAGAAATTTTAAGAAATAAAAACGAAAAGCAGTAGAGCGATGAGTCCAAACATGTCCAGCCCTCACCCTGACTTTCCTATAGTCTCTATGCAGCATCACAGCTACTCTAAACTATGTGCAAATGCTTCTGTAAACTGATCCCTCAAAAAAAAAGAGAAAGAGATAAAATGTTTAGAGAAAACATCACTGTTCCGGTAGAGGGTTCAGACAGTGTGTCTCCATGGAGCAGGTGGGAAAGCCACATGGCCCACACACACACACATACACACACACACACACACACACACACACATATATACAGGAGCTTTTCTACAACAGCAGCCTACACACAGCGCTTCATAGCACTCGTGGTAATTGCCACCGGTTTGTTTTTCCTAATCTTCTCTGTAATGTTATTTCCATTATGGCTCCTCTAGTGATGTGACAAGAGGCTGAATCAGCCACGACTGTCGCTCTGATTGCAGCCTACCCATGCTGCTGAAGAGAGGTGCTTCATGCTAAATGGATAAATACACTGTTTAAAAAAAAAAAAAAAACACATAAGTAGATGTGGGTGATGTGGAAATTTAGTGTAACCCAATCCAAAAATATTGCACCAACCCATGATTAGGTCAAAGCTAATAAATCAAATGAGAAGATATTGTTTTTGTCATGTTAGCGCTGCTCATGCTAGCCTCACATTGCATCCATTCTAGAAATACTGGCAGCAAAAGACTTTCTACTTTATATTGCTTCAACTCACAAAAGAGGACAACAAAAACAGTGATTCATATTTAATCTGCCCTCTTTATTTTCACCACATAATGCTTCACAAAAGTACAGCCTAAGAGGTTGATAGCCTCTTAGCTAGCATTGTTAACCTCACGTAAGTGCTAAACACTGTCTCAATTACAGTTCTTAGAAGCGAGGCTAAGCATCATCACAATAACACCACTTGTCTAAGACACCACAGGTTATCCTGACACCTTTAAAAAAAAAAAAAAGGTTTTAATAATAATTACAGCCTGAATGGATGTACTGAATCTTTTTTTTTTTTCTTTCATTTTAGTTCTAAACTTTGTTCTGCTATGAAACATACCATTGGTAAATTTTTCTCCAAAACTTTATTAAATCGTAACCGTAAGCAACCCGGGGCTGTCATATCATGAGCTAGGTGATTAGCACATTCCAAACGCATTTAAGGGAAAACACTGAGCTCCAGGTTATCTGAGGTAAGCACCAAGTGAAGATGACTCAACACGCATCACACAACCATTAAAAAAAAAAAGACTCTTGAAAATGTCGTCAAAATACACTAGATTGCCAAAAGTTTTGGGACACCCCTCCAAAGCAGGGGTTGGACTCGGCCCCTTAGTTCCAGTGAAAGGAACTTTTGATGCTTCAGCTTCATACCAAGACATTTTGGGCAATTTCATGCTCTGAACTTTGTGGGAACAGTTTGGGGATGACCCCTTGGTGTTCCAACATGACTGCACACCAGTGCACAAAGCAAGGTCCATAAAGACAGTTTGGTGTGAAGGAACTGCACCTCAACCCCATAGAACACCTTTGGGATGAATTAGAGTGGAGACTGCAAGCCAGACCTTCTCGTCCAACATCAGTGCCTGACCTCACAAATGCGCTTCTCAGAGAAATGCTCAAAAAACACACTCCCAAACCTTGTGGAAAGCCTTACCAGAAGAGTTGAAGCTGTTATAACTGCAAAGGCGAGCCAACTCCATATAACATTTATGTGCATTTAACGGCAGACATATAGTGTATATAGCCAGGACACCTGCACCACTGTGTAATTCATTCACTTAACCAATCAGCCAATCACATGGCAGGAAAGAGAGCTATATATAGAAAAAGAAACGTGCAAATACAGGCTGAAAACTTCAGCTGATGTCCTTGGTATAGATGTTGAGATTTTCAGAAACCTCTTATCTATGGGGATTTTCATGAATAACTATCTCTACAATTTATACAGAATGGTGTATAAAAAAGAAAACCCCTTCTTGATAAGTCAGAGGAGAATAAACAGACTGGTTTAAGTTGGCTGGACAACCGTGATGAGGAGACAAACCATCACAGTAGAAGACCACATCAGGTTCCAGTTCTGTCAACCAAGAACAGGAATCTGACCCTACAGTGGGCTTAGACTCGGACAAATTGGGGAAAAAAAGAGGAAAAAAAAAATCTTCAACCATCCAGATTCTTGTACTAGATGACCTGAAGATTCATAGAGGTTACTAAATAATGTGCATTTAGATGAATAACTATACAATAAACCAGAACTTTAGGAGATTGACCCTAACCAGCCTCATCTCGATACAGCCTTTCATTTTCTTTTATCTCCAGACATTCTTCCTTCATCTAGACATAAATATGCAGGAAAAGCTTGTCTTTGGTGCAAGACCAAGAAATTCCAGTCTACCTTTAGCACACATGGTTAATATTTAATCCCAAGCTGAATCTGAAGCAAAGTGCTTAATGGGAACTCAATGAGGAAAACAAGCAGCGTGTTAACGTGGATAAAACGTCACTGGCGTCTATCACCACCATGAGTTTAGCTCCACCTTGGTATCTTTTGTTCAGTGGTTACATCACTGCGGATTTAACAATGAGTCCATGCTGAATCAGAGCCATGTCATGATTCTACAAGCACTTATCAAATACACACACACACACACACACTTAGGCTCAACCAGCCTTCACCCTGATTCGAGGAGAGGTAATGATATATTGGTTCAACTGTTATCAAGATTTCTAGTCTTGAATAAATCACAAAGAACTTCAGAGAACTTCAGAAATAGGGAATATGAGATCATGAGCAAAGAAAGATGGAATTTACATTGGTAAATTCTACGTTCCAGTCTTGACTTAATTTTTCGTTTCCAGCTTGCCAAAGCTGGCAACACTGGTAGAAGATATATAGATGGGCGGACCAGAATAATCACATGAGATCTAAGGGCTTGTTCAAAACAAGATATCGAGCATACCAAAATGAAAACATGTTCAAAGAGTTTTTTTCGTTGGAAATCCCCATGGTAAAGGTTTGCAAGTGCAGACACACACACTCAGCTCAACAATATGAAGATGAGTAGAATTCTAGGTGGTTTCTGCATTGCTCTGGTTAACCACGCCCAGCACTACCTTCTCCTTTGCACTAGACAGTCACACCCACCATTTGCTTATCATGCCCCTTACTAGCTTCAGCTTTGTGCTAGATATCGATGTCCACCACTGAAGACTAGAGTTGGACTGGTTCAATATGGTGTGGAGGTGGTGGTGGGTTCAGAAACTTCGTCACTAATGGAAAAGAGAAGGTGGTGAAGCTTCAGATGTGGTCTTTCCCCCAAACTTCAGTTACTCCATTTTGACATAAGCTTGCTTTATTATTAAAGGATTAAATCAAATCAAGAAATAAAATGCTTTGTATTAGACATTTGCAAAGCGGAGACAGTATTAGCCTTGAAGTTGTTGCTCCAATAGTGTGATCTCCAAGATGTCACCCGTGTTCTTGCCTCAGGTTATGTGTCGACTGTCACCCAATATTCTCTCTTTTAAACCGAGAAGCTCTGTAGAAGTGACTCAGCTAGTATTATTCATGATGCCACAGTCAACCGTAGGTCAAGGCAACTATATATAATCACTGCACTTTGTCAGAGTGCCATCGTTCTTTTATTCTCAAGAACAAGAGGCTTGCCTTCTCCTGTTTTTTTTTCACCAGAATGTGACGTGCTAACCAGCAATGGTAAACAAAGCATGCCTCATCTGTCAAGGGAAAGGCAGAGCACCTACGATAATGTTCTTACTTTGGGTGGTGCCTACCACTTGATATCTTGAGATGACTGGAAACATGGAACAATAGCCTCATGTTCAGGGGTCAACTGAAAGAATATCAACCACTGAGAAAAATAACCAAAGTAAGACCAAAGTCATGAGCATGACAAACCGCAGAGAACGCCACCTTCAATCTCACCCAGTCTTATGATACAATTTGGATGTCAATCATTCAAAGTGCTTTGAGTGTGGGCGCTAAGGTTTGTGAAAAATGAATCAGAGGATTTAAGCTTCTGTTGGCTGAACAAGTATGAACCAAAGGTGGCTCAAGTGGCTCAAAACTAAAGAGATGTCCTTAAAGCATGTATCGTTTCGTGGACACAACAAAACTGAAGGATGTGCGCAAACTAAGTTAATTAAAGCTACTTTATGGTAGCTACACTATATTGCCAAAAGTTTTGGGACACTCCCTCCAAATCATTGAAATCAGGGGTTGGGCTTGGCCCTTTAGTTCCAGTGAAAGGAACTCTTAATGCCTCAGCATACCAAGACATTTTGGACAATTTCATGGTCCCAACTTTATTGAAACAGTTTGGGGATGACCCCCCTTCCAGTTCCAACATTGCTGTGCACCAGTGCACAAAGCAAGGTCCATAAAGACATGGATGACTGAGTTTGGTGTGGAGGAACTTTACTGGCCTGCACAGAGTCCTAACCTTAACCCCATAGAACACCTCTGGGTTAAATTAGAGCGGAGAGACTGCAAGCCAGGCTTTTACTGCCTGACCTGACAAATGCGCTTCTAGAGGAATGGTCAAAAAGTTCCATAAACACGCTCCTAAACCTTGTGGGAAGCCTTCCCAGAAGAGTTAAAGCTGTTATAGCTGCAAAGGGTGGGGCAACTCCATATTACATTCATGTGCATGTTAAGGTTGATGTCCCAAAACTTTTGGCAATATAGTGTATGTCCCTTGGAATCCCCAAGTAGCATAGTAATATCTTCAACACCACCAATTAACTTGTATGGTATTAGCTAGCAGTCACAATGCTAATTGAATTCAGTAGGACATATTTGTAGTGATTAACAGTTTTATTTTAAAATCAAGAATCAAAGGCTTTTGTGCAGTACATGGTTAGAAATGGAGAATGGCTGAATCATCAGCAATACTTCTACATTTCAAGGTTACTTTACTCTGGAGCCTCTCCAGGCCCTTATCTTCTTCTATCTAAGATCTGCCTACAAACAGATAATCATGGGGTGATATGTAGAACAGCACAAATCAATGTTTAATCTGCTGCTCTGATCTTCTTTTATTTTTCCTAGATTTGTTAGAAAATTGGCCCATTGTCAACTGCATAAAACTATCTAATGAAAAAAAAAAAATCTAAATGAAACCCATAAACGTGTAGGTTATAGATGTAATCAGTCAGCTTTAGAATTCAGTGAGCAGGAAACAGTGACTTTTTGACTGTAGTAAGACTCAAGCAACATTTTTTTCTACTTTAATTTTGTACTTTATTACCACCCACCTCTGGTCTCGAGTATATCAGTGAAAGATTTAATGGCCATAAAGCAGACATACATTATTAAAGACTTTCAAGCAAGTAATGGAAGTGCAGCATTTAGTGTCGACGAGTTATGAAATACTGCAAAACCCTTGTACTGTTATCTTAAAAGATGAACCTTGAAGTCTTGCAAGAAATTATTACATAACCATGCATCTTTCTAGCAAACAAGTAGGTCGTACACTCCAAACTACTGCGTTCCTCAGCCACTTTGTTGAATAAGTAAGGAATGAAATTCCTGTGTTGCTACAGGAAAATAATCAACGACTTTGTGGTGTGAGGATTGGTGTTATTGTTTCCAACCTGAAGTAACAACTTTTTATCCACCTTTAATTGGAAAACTCTGTTACAAAGCATTGACACCAGAGATGTCTTCCATAAAGACTAAATGTCACCTTAGAGAAAACTTTTTTTAACGTAGCATCTGCCATAAGAAGTCCCTGGGTACTCTAGAAACAGCAGCATATTATTATATTAGCGTATGCGTGAATTAAACTACTGTCAGAGCTGTTTTTAAAGAAAATGATTCAGCACCTTGCAACCAATCAGAATTCGAGAATGAAACAACTAGGTATTATGAAGACGTTCAAACTCTCAGTCTTTGGTAGACTCCTCCCAACAACTCTTTTTTTTTTTTTTTCCCCCAGACAAGAACTTGAGACCTCTGCACTTCGCCAGAGACTTCTCCAAATCCATTAACAGGCTTCTTGTCAATCAGCAGGCAGGTCAGGACAAGCGCATGGGGCTCAGCCTTCAAAGTGAACACACCTTAGCTTAGCGATGATTGCCTGCTTGGTACATTCTCAAGCCGGGGCAAAATCTCAAGAGTCAGGACTGTCTCTATAGTGATGACAGGCAAAATAAAATCACAAAGCAGGCATTGTGGCTTGACAGTGTTGTATAATAAGTGCTAGGACCGAATGGGATTCAAGCTAAAGGAATTATAATGTTGCAAAAAGACGGTCATTTCTGAGGTGTTTGAAGCACAACCGGTTAAACAAGACTCAAGGATCTCAGTAATGTTTACACTCTTATCTTAGCATAGCTTCACTGATTCAACATGCCTTTTCCAGGTGAGACATAGAGTCGATATAAACGTAGTGTATTTTTAGGAGACAGAATATGTTTTTGTCTGCCACTGCGTGTGTATTTTGGAATGTATTCACAGCAACGTGACTCATGTTGATAACACACACGTTTCACGGCCTGCTGCCTAGAACACACCACACACCTTCTACATAGGATGAAAATCTAGCTGTTTTCACAAAGATGAAAAAAAAAAACACGTAATTTAGCCTGGAATGCAGCCCTGCTTTTATCCAAATAATAATTTATAAATAATATCCAAACTGTTAAAATTTCACATTCATGCTCATAAATAGCAAATCTCTGCTTGGTTATGAAGGTAAAATAGAAACAAGTGCATACATAATGTGTAAACATTGTCTCAAAGCTAACAAAGCTTAAAAATGATACTTATCTCATCTCTGCAATGTAAAAGGCATAACGAAACCTTCTACACTCTAATATTTCCATAACTTTCCCAGATTTTTATATTTTAGTTCAGCTAACAGCTCACTGTGGATAAAAATATTGTGATGGACCATCACTAGGGCTTTGAGAATTTCTGTACTAATGCCAAGTAAACTTAGAAAAGAAGAAACTGATTGAAGTTTAAGACTTAAACACTTTTCTTATTACTTATTCATTCTTCCTTTATCTATCCATTTATCAGCTAATCCTGATGTCAATCCATTCACTATGAGATATTCCTTAATCAGCGATGAAGATATGCATTTTTTATCCTCATTACATTTTTACATAATTTCAGTTTAGGAAAATCTTAATGCAAACCCGCTTAGGCAAATCTTGTCTACTTACAGTAGTGAATAATACATCTAACCCCTCAAGCCAAACAATATCTCTTACTTTAATTTCTCCTGAATATTTCAGGTTCATTCAGTATTAGAAAGGTTTCTGCTCTTCAAGGATGGGAACTGAGTGGGTTGGATGGCTGCAGAGCTTTCACACACACACACAACTTACCTTGACCTTTGCTGAAATCAATGCCCTTTAGTGTCTCTATGGTAACTGGCTGTGGGTTTTTATTCCAGGCTGGGGGATCACTGCCAGGTAGTTGGCTTTCAGCACAGGCTTCAGATTTGTTGCCTTTCCTCTTGAAGCGACTAGTGATAAGCTGCCAAAAATTCGGCTCTGAAGATGTCGGTTTGAGGGGCTTGGTGAGTTTAGGTGGGGCTAAGGGGACCTCGACAACCGAGACTTTCCCTCTGGTTTGGAACTCGATCAACCGCTTGCCTCTCTGGTCCTTATTGTCTGCTTCATAAGCAGGAGATAATGTCCTGCCAGTGAGATAAGAGAATGGCTGGTTGGACCGCATCACCTCTTCTCTCGCACTTGCCGTCCACGTTCTTTCTCGTACAGCATTGTTCTCTGGTTGATTACAATTCCGCTTGAGCCTAAGGCTTAAGCTCCTTCGCAGAGAGCTAAACCTTTTCTTTGGCCTATCTGGTTTGTTGTCTGAAGGTGCTGGTATGGCCGTCACCTCTTTATCCTGGGCCTGTCGGCCAAAGAGCCTCCATCGAAAACCAGACCGAGGAAGGCTTGCAGCATCGCTGGAAGTGCGGTTAGCCAGTTCATCTTGTGATCTACTAGCATCCTTAAGCTCTAAAACGGTCATGCTAACAGGCCGAGGTCTTCCAGTTGTCTGTAGAGGACGGCGCGGTAGGACCTCCTGTTGAGGGTACAGCGGTAACCGAAAAGAAGGAGGCATGTCTTGCTTGAGGCCATCAATTGCTCTCCTACATCTACGCTGTTGAAGCTGGTCACGGTTTCCCGTTTTAGCTGAAGAGGAATTAGTTACAAGCACACTGCTCGACTGAGAGGCAGCCAGCATGCAGACACTGTGAGGTCTCTGTGACCTGCGTTCATGACCCACTGTCGTAATTTGTTGTTTCTGAGGTTCATCCAGGGAGCCATACATGCTCACCGTCTTCCTGCTGCTGCCAACGTGTCGCACCCCAAGGGCAGACCTTCGCAGGACCACCACAGGGCATTCTGCTGCAGCCTCTCCATTACAGTACTCCTTTTCAGGTATGCAACCCACGCTAGGTGCAGTGTTGAAGTCCTTAATCCATGGTGGTCTCTTGATTGAAGCTGAATCAAAATCTGATATAGAGAACCTATGCTTTGCACAGTCCTGCAGAAGTGCAGGAAACCGGTCTGTCCTCATTCCTGGCTCTTCCAACCTCCTCCTCCTTTTTCCCAGCCCACCCGTGCCGCTCAGGTGACACCACTCACTGAGTCCCAACTCGGCTGTCCTCCTCCTGTGCCGCAGGCTGTGTCTATGTTCCTCCCTCTTCTGCTTCTCCTGCTTTCTGTCTTCTAGCTTTGCCTCTCTGGGCTTGGCCTATCGTACTTCTCCACCTTCCTCTCCGCCTCCAAAAGTCCCATTCAAAAAAGGCCAAGACTGTGTAAATAGTTGTTCCTGATTGAAACCTCTGATTTTTCATGAAATCAACTCTGTAGCTGACTGCTTGGGGACTAACATTGCACACCTCCACAAGTTCAGTCTCGCAATATCTTTTTCTCTTGCTCTAACACAAATCTGTCCGTGGCTGCTCGGAGACTTTCACCTCTAGGCCACATTCCAAACAGAGCCATAATCCCTCACATCTGACACATGAGAAAAAGGGCATGGGGGGGGCACTCAAACAAGCTTCAGCATGAAATTAACACCTCCAACAACCCACTAAAAGCTACCGATGTAAATACGTTGAGCAAACCCTCTGTTTTCATTACAGACCCTTAAAAAAGAGTTATTGGAAGGGGGGGGGGTATAAATATGTCTCAGATGAGGAACTTGCTATAGTGGAAAGTTTATTAGTAAATTGTAAAAAGCTGCATCTTCTTCTATTAGGAATGCTGGCACTGGGAGCAAAAGCACATTCCTTCATTTTCCAGCTCATGGCAAGAAGACAATGCTGAACTCCGAGAAGCTTCTTGATTACCACATGACAAATCTAAAGAAGAAAACATTCATAGGGTCTACCTCATATAGTTTCAAATAGTAAACCTTTCCGAACAGTGTAGAATGAAATATATGAATATGCACTAAAGTAACGTTGATAAGTGCTTAGTGTTTCTAAGACCCATGGTTAACTCCACCTCCTTTCCACCCTTGCAATTACATGTCTCATCCACCTTAAAGGGGGGGGGGGATAAAACAGTGACTTCTTTTCCCAGGATAGCATTAGGTAAACGAAACGGTTGGACAATCTTATGTAGGTGATTTGTCATTTTAAGGATTTGTCATGACAAGACCACCTGTGTGCAATCCAGGTGGGCCGGATGAGCGACTTTGTTTTGGGATCAAGAAAGAGAAGGATCACTGACACACTGAATCACATGCTGATGCATGGGAATGAAAGTGAGAAGAACAACTTTGTGTGTAAGCAGGTGAAAGTCCTTATACTAATAATGTACTATAATATCTGTTGTATTAGACAAGACTTCTAAGACAGTTACATTTTACAGACCTTAAACATCAGATGTACCAATTTCTAGGGTTCACAGCAGAACACCTTGTTATACAAATCCAACCAATCATACAGAAACCACGATCTTTTCTCCATATACCAGAATCAACTTAATTTCCAATGCAGTTGAGGACAGCACCCTCAAGTGGTTTACAAGAGTACTGTTCCTATCCATTTCCAAACCTTAAACTGTTTGGAATGAAAAGCCAAAAACAAGCAAGACAAATGATGACACTGTGCAGTCAAAGATATTGAGACACATAGTACATTCAAAAACTAATGCTTTATGGTGCCAACCAGAAGTCATCACAAGCTGGCAGAAGAAAAGCGAAGTGGAGACTGGCTCAAAGATCCCCACAATCTGTGGCGTAATCCATCTTACTCCAGTATGACAGAATGTCCACCATCTGACAAGCGTGAAGCTGGGAACTGGGAACAAATCTCTAACAAAGTAAAAAAGAAAATCTCTTCACACTACTCTAGTCATCAAACAGACCTTAATCGTCAACAAATTCTCCTCATTACCTTTATGTCCTATATGGAGACTAGTGGGCGAACACAATACATACCTTCAGCTCATTACCTTCCCTTTATTATCTCACTTCTCAATTATCTCAATCTGTACATTACCTTAATATCATACCAGAATTATATGGACCTTAATGTTCAGGCATGAACATTAGACTTTGGCCTACTTGCCCATACAGTCAACATTAATGCTTGCTGTTTTTCAGATCTTTAACATTACACCATTACCTTGGGGTGCTTGTCAAACATGTCCGCACAGGTTGGCCTTAATGTACACAAAAACCGAAGCTTAAGCGGCTGCTGAACGTGAATAAATATGCAAATGATCTCTGCAGCGTTTACTACACCGGAATAAACGGTGTAATTTTTGATTCTACATGTGGTCATGATTAATCGTCTACAACAACAACTCTGGTCAGATCGTCATTTTATATGAATGCACTGGTATGAGGCTTGTATTGCAGGCACACCATATAAACGGGTACAAATTGTGCTGTTAGGGGTGTAGTGATTCGACAACTTGGACTGATGTATCAATGTAAAAGGCGTTGATCTTAAATCAAACATAAATAGATTTTTATAGTAAATACACAGGTAACCGATGAGTAAAAAAGTATTCACATTTGTTATCATTCACAAATCAACTACCCAAGATTCTGGACCCCATATCGATGCTAATAAATCGAATCATATCAAATTTCATTGTAGTTGATTCAATGTTATCCTCAAACACTGAAGTATTGCCCAAGGATTGAAAACTTATATTGTGTGGAAGCCTGAGGTTTACATTCCTAGTAATTGTTGAGGTTTTCTGTAAAAAGGTGTTTTTATTTTGCATTTTAAGGAGAAGTCTCCAGTGTCAGAGACAAAGTCAAAAACAACCAAAAGGCTCCAACCACAAGGCTCACATTCTAGTCTTTCAGGACGAGACCGAAGCTATGGTCAAGATCAAGCCTCTAGATCCAGTGTTCTTGGATGTTCTGTTGTTTTTAACATACAGTCAACATACACACCCCCACAGAATGTTACTCCTTTCATATTCAACAAAGTGGCTGAGATACTCAGTAATTTGAAAAATACAACCTACTTGTTACCTGGAAAGATTCCCTTGCTTTTTCCAAGACTCTTATTCATAATCTGCTCGTGCTAAACAATGCACTTGTATGGTTTCTTGTACAATTCCATATTATCCCAGTATCTGGTGTCACCAAGAGGAGCAAGAGTTCCCTTTTGAACCCACTAAATAATACTGCATCAAGCCCATTAAATGATGATTACCTGCGTCTATGAATCCAAGATTGGACGATGGGACTTCATTGGAAATCAGACGATGTTCTTCGCTGTATGATGTGTCCTTGGGTTGCCGTCGGCCACCGAAACAATGCATCATGACCTCGCTATACTCCTGCAGGTGCGAGCGAACACTCCATCAGTCCTACTAAGCGCATCCTAACAGCTTGTGGACCTACGCCAAGCTTCCAGCTGAGCAAATCCACAGGTGGCCCATTTCCCCAGAGACCAAGAGACTTCGAGATGAAGACAAGCACATCTATCAGTACAGGCGTAAGAGTGGGAACAACAATGACTCAGGTGCCAACTCTATGAAGCTATTTCCTCATAGTCGACTCCCTACTCAGGAATGGTTTCCTCTTTCTAGGATCTCTCTGTACATATTACCAGCTCCAAGCCAGAAAAAAAGAAAACAGCGTCTCACACTTTCAGCGAAAAAAAACTTCAGTTTACAGATTTGCAGATTACTCAAGCAGAAACCAGTGAGAAACTGGTTCTACGTGTCTAAGCATGCTTGCAATGCTGCTGACGCACGACACATGAAATTATTACAATTGTTTTGCGCAGACCAGCATATGGGCAATTTGCAAAACAGGAGATCTTTTATGGGAACACAGAGCAACAATAAGGAAGAAAGATATAATGCTAATAAATAGCAAAAGATAAAAGGTTTAATCATTTTTACTTAATTTCCAGGTTAATCTCTCACGCTCATCAGACTCATATTAGGATTATATACATTTATTATTACATTCTGTGTTTTAAAATGCATTCAGCACTGCAAACGTAATCGCTTTTAGCATAACCTTCCAAACGCGACTGAGTTAATTACTACTGTCTTGTTGAAATGGCTGGGAATAAGAACGATTATGATTCCGCCGCCTCATTGCCTTTTCATTAAAACACCGGTGTCGCCTGGGCCGGCCGTCACCATACGGACGCAAAACAACGTCGTCGCGTTCTAGCCTCCGGAGAAATAAATCGCACAAACACTCCCTTTTTTCCACCTGTTTTAATTACAGAGGCTGACAGAAAGGCTTTTTTTTTTTTACCCCCCAACATTCTTCCTCAGCTCTCCTCAGGGACCGTGTTTGTGTTTCAGGAACCGGCGGTGCAATTGGCCCAGCAAATCTAATTAAAATCGTTTCGTAGAGAAACTCATTAAGGTCAGATATTTAAAGCCGCTTTTCCTTCAAGCTTCTCCTTTAAAAAGAGACGGATGGAGGTCAGTGGCAATGTCACTCATTCTTCTCTTTTATGAAGAGGCTGCTGCATGCAGTAATATTTCATTAGGACATGAAAGACGAGATGTGATAACGGATTACAAAGTCATAATCCTCTAAGTGATGAACGCTCCCCGGCTTTTGGACGCATTTTGAACACACAGGGTGCCACATGTGCAATACCACCAGGGGGCAGCGACATGACTCAGAGAAATCCTTGCTGTCAGGGGCTGACCATCAAAATCTCACAAGGGGTCGAATTTTCAAACAAGCTCCAGGGATTGCTTTTGTATACGGTGCTTTGGGTAAAAGTGTTTTGGCTAATGAATAAATAATGTAGATTTTGTAGAAGCACGTCATAGCTTCGGTAGCTTCCTGCATTGGTACGTAACTTCTCTCCAACAACTTTCACTGAGCAAAGGAAATTTTATATTATTATTTCTTCTGTGTCATTGCTTTAATTATTTGCCCGTTTTACCAATTTAGAATTTCTTTTATTTTCACTTTTCATTTCATTATACTCACACACGCACAGCTATTTCATTACAGCCAAAAAAACCTATTTATTCATCTGCAGTGTGGAGCATTCAGCCCTGTAATGTAATTCAAACCATTTATATTTCTACAAATGTTCAGTTTCTCAATGCATTATTAAATTATTACGTACAATCGTTTAACATCATCCCCCTCTATCACTGAGCAGAGGATTTAGCAGAGTTATCATTTAAATGTCCTCGGACATGTGCAAAAAATACAATTTATAGGGAATAACTGCAATCATAATAAGTAAAAAATATCCAAATGTCACCATGACATGGAAATGTAATATGTGAGAGAGAGAGAGAAGGAAGTGCAAATAAACCATCATTAAATAAGCACAGACTGAGAACAGTAATTAACTCACTATTAGCATTAATTCATTCACAAGTCTCATTTAATTCACTTCCTGTGGAAGGCTTTCAGACAGGTTCACACCGTGTTATGCGTCTGGACGTCCATCAAGGATCAAACAGAGAACACGGCATAACATGCGGTGTTTATAACATCGCTTCTATTTAAAGGGGATCTATTTTTATTAATTGCACCACAGGGCTAATGAATTCTCCGATCTGACTGGTGTTTTGATAGCTGCCATTTTTACAGCCTTGCAATGGATCAATTGAACCTCATGTGGCATCAATAGCAAAAATAACCTTAAAGTACCATCATGTTTGCGTACCACTAGTAAAATCCAGAAACGAGCTATATCCTTGTCGGAGGTCACGTATATTTCCATGATGTATTTCTGGAGCCTGTCCGGGGAATACTGGCCATGAGGCACCTAAAATGGGACAGCAGTACATTGCATTTTATTTCAATTTCGAGTTGTTCAACTCGACCATCCTACTTCCCACACACTCGACTAGGACACGGAGAGTCCCGAGCTCAGATTCGTTTCTGAGCAACACATGAAGTGATATACGTCACCCGTTTGTGCATCATCATGACGTATGACATGGACACTCCTATTATTAAGCATGTACTGGAACCATTCTCCGGTCATGTCCTTTCCCCAGTTATGTGTCGGTGTGTGCCATATGGGTTCCACATTTAGGCCTGGAATACGCCAGGCCAGAATTAGGACCACTACTGTCAGACGACTGGTTGAACCAACTGATGACTGTGTGTCAAAGTGACTAAAGTGACACAGTTTGTGCTTTGGGAACATGAGTCAGCAAGGGCACAGACAGACACACTCAAACACTTCCTCTCATGAGTCAATCTGGATCGCGTCACAATCGCAGTCTTTAACCCGTCATTCATTCTCTGCCTTGATTGTTACTTATGTCAATAATCGGTTATACGCTGCATCAATGTCCGACACTTATTGTGTGTTATTGTGGACAATTCAGCATTCGTAGCAGGATACAGTAATCACCAGTCTTTTTTTTTTTTTTTTTTCACTCATCCAATAACAAGAGAAACTCCATAGCGACCTTTGGAAAGAAGTAAATGTTTGTTTAAACAGAACACACTCCATTTGGTTCACGTACACTCACTGAGCACATTATTAGGAACACTATACAAATACTGGGAAGGGCCTCCCCTTGCTGTCAAAACAGACTTGATTCTTCATGGCAGTGATTCCACGATGTGTTGGAAACCTTCCTTTGCGATTCTGGCCCCATGTCGACATTATTGCGTCACTGCATGCTTGCTGCACGATTCCTGCATGCTCAGAATCTCCCATGTATCTCTATGACATCCCAAATGTGTTCTATGGATTCAGATCAGGTGATTAGGAAGGCCACTGAGGAACACTGAACTCCTTGTCCTGTTCATGAAACCAGAGATGTTTGAGATGATTTTTGCATTGTCATGTGGTGTGTTATCATGCTGGACACAGCCATTAGAAGGTGGAAAATTGCGGCCATGAAGGGATGCACAAGATCAGCAACAATACTCAAACAGCCTGTGGCATTCAAGTGATGATTGGTATTAACAAGCTCAAAGTGTGCCAAGAAAACTCTCACCACACCATTACACCACCTCCACCAGCCTGGACACATAGCAGGTTGGATCCATGGGTTGTAGAAATGATGATTCATCGAACCAGGCTAAGTTTTTCCAGTCTTCACCTGTCCACTTGTGGTGAACCTGTGCGTACTACAGTCTCAGCTTTCTTTCCGACGTGGTCTTCTGCTTTTGTAACCTAAAGTTCCAACATTTTCTGCTTTCAGACACACTTTTCTGCACATCACAATTCTTCAGAATGGTTATCTGAGTTATTGTAGCCTTTCTGTCAGCTCCAACCGGCTCTGGCTATTCTCTATTGAACTCTCTCATCAACAGTGTGTTTCTGTCAGCAGAACTGCTGCTCACTGCAGGTTTTTTCTTTATTGCACCATTCTGCGTAAACTCTAGAGACTGTTGTGTGTGAAAATCCCAGGAGATCAGCATTTATAAGAAATACTAAAACCAGACCATCTGGCAATCATGTCACGGTCAATTTCACATTTTTCCCCTATTCTGATGGTTGATGTGAACGTTACCTGAAGCTGCTGGCCGGATTTTTAGGCACTGCACTGCTACCACATGAATGATGGTCTAGATAATTGCATGAATGAACAGGTGTACAGGTGTTCCTAATAAAGTGCTCTCTCAGTAATATAAAGGCGAAACACTGCTAGAATATTAGGTACTATTTTTACTACGGAAGATGATCAGCTAAACTGGATGAACATATCGTCCCAGAATCATGGAGAGATGAAACTAAGCAAAATAATAAAAATGATGCTAGTCAGATTTGGATAACGTATTGGCATTCGATGGTAGAGCACCAGAGCTCACAGGCAACAGTTTTGGCCTTTTGCTACATCTACCCACTCAGATTCAAGCACTAGCATATTTAATTTCACAATCTGTATTAATGCACTTAATTAGCTCATCTTTTCACCTCTGTTATAAACGAGCTTCTGCGTATAACATGCGAGATGTACGATAGAGCTTTCACTTACCTGGTGGGCTACCTAATGAATTTACAAGTTTCAATGCTTCCTGGTACTGCAACACACTACTACTGCTGACCACTTGTTCCTGAATTCCCTAGTGCCTGCTAAAATACACACTTCATCTCAGGACACAACCTGGTCATAGGCTCAGAACTATAACTATTTTCAACCTGCTTTTATTTTTAATATATCAGCAAAAAACCTATACAATGGAACCTCGGCATACCCTAACGAACTTTCGCCTTAAGAATTGAAATTTTGCAAGAAATTTGCATTGGAATATGTAGCATTTTCGGCATATGAACAAACCAAACGCTGGCTAAGTTGCACATACATCCGGGAGCCGTTCAAAACTTGTTGGCGTTAGTGGAAAGCCAAGCGAAGCGAGTTTACCAATTTCTTTTTCAGTCAGCGTAAGCTGTTTGGAAAGAGTCAACCCACCATACCAACATTGCCATTTGGCATGCGTTCAAAAGCGAGGTGATTTTTTGGGCGTTTTTTTGTTGACAGATTGGTGGCATGGTTGGTCTGTTCTATTTTTAACCCCAAGATTGGTGGCACAACTTCCTGTGAGGAACCTTGACATGGAATGCTTGGCTTAGGTTACTTTGTAAGCAGTTTCACAATAAAAATATTCGCCTCAAGAATAAATTAAATTGCTATACCGAGCTTCCACTATATGTGGAAACAATTATAAACTAAATACAGAACAGTGCTCTGCTAATTGAGCAAAAAAATGATTGAGACTCAAAGAATCTAAGAGGAATGAAGTGAAAACCACAACCCAAAGCCAGCTTTATACAAACTCTGCCGCTCTGTCAAGCATGATACGCTAAAAAGATGTGAATAACTGTCTTATGATGTTAAGATACGTTACTGTTGTTGGTCTGTATGTATACCCTCAATTATTTAACTAGCTTGTTGGGGTTAAAATGTGTTAGCTACATTTTCTGCCAACTAATTATGTTTCCAGGCAACCAGGACATCAGAGTGGGCAGCATACTGGAGCTTTCCCTTGCTTATTTCCTTGCTAACGGATTTATCATTTTCCCACCTGTGTGGACTATTTAAAAAAAAGTAAACAGCTGAGATGTTTATAAAAAATATAGATGGGAGTGGTTTGTTGAACATCCCATTGATATTTATTCCTTTGCTGTTATAATACATAGTTATAATTTGCTTTTCCCTTCTCTTCTCTGCTGGGAAGGCTAGATTTTGGCTGTGGGGTTTGTGTTCACTCAGCCACAAGAGCATTAGGGAGACTAGACCCTGATGTTGGTTGAGAAGGTGCAGTCGGTTTTAAGGTTCACCCCAAAGGTGTTCAGTGGGGTTGGGTGGGAGTCTGTGTGGTGAGGTGTCCACATACTTTTGACTATATGGTGTACATTAGAGGCTGTCCCATTCACAATGGCAGTTCTTCATAGCTCCACATATTTGAAGTACTTTCACACACTCATCATACGAATATGATTTTAAACACTTAAAATCACAGAAAATTAATACCTGCTCATGACTATCAGTCAATTAAGGATAAAGCACAAACACACAGACATATACCTTCAGACTTAGGTGAACCTTTTTCTTAATGCTGCAAGCATTCCTCACTGCCGCGATCACCATGACAACATGCATCAAAATGGCCGACTTGTTTCCAAGGGACCGGAGAGTGAGTGTGCAGGAATTGCGAGGACATCCGTGAAATATGAAACCATCTCACTATCATATTAAAAAAAAACAACTCTCAATGTCAGTATAATGCAGGAGCTTCGTTTTTGGCAATAATAAATCCAGATCACATATTTTGTTGAGAAACATAACTGAAAAGCTGACACGGTGGCACCGTCAACACAAACATGTCATGTGGTGATTGATTTTTGCCTCTGAAGCAGTCAGGCAGTCAATTACTGCAACACACTCATTCACTCAGTTTCCTGGGGACGTCTGGGGCTCGAACGCTCGATACCTTGGACGTCGGAATTATGATGCTGTGTACGTGTGCGAGGCGAACCACACCATGCACAAAGTGCAGAAGGATGGGGCTTCGAGTCGTTGGTAATTATGCTTGCTGTAGTGGTGTCGGGCGTAGGAGGCTCTTTGAAATTCAGCAGCACAACTCTTGTACTGCGGAGAAAATGATAGGTTTGAGGATGTCTGTGGGAGGCTGTTAGAGGAGGAGAGGGCGAGAAGGAAAAAAAATTCCAGACGCTTCTCTCTCTCTCCTTCTTTCATAACGTGTGATTCGTAGTAAATCTTAAACACGTCCTTTGCATGCGTGTGTCAAGTTGACAGCAATGGAACGGAAGTAAAGAAGCGAAATTCCATGACTCAGGATCGTAAGGCCACGAGATGCCCACTGCTGGGGCAGGAGAAGAGGTTTATTCCATACAGGGTCAAAATACAAAAAAAAAAAGCTCTGGAGGATGGTTGCTTACCACGTTCAAAACGAATAAGTGTAGAGAACAAGAGAGAGAGAGAGAGAGAGAGAGAGAGAGAGAGAGAGATGGAAAGGGAGAGGGAGTGGGGCTGGGAGCTCAGCCAGAGGATGGGGGAGGCGAGAGAGAGAAGAGCTCAAGCATGTGAGCGTGGGTTCACAGATCCATTCCTCCGCAATCCGTGGGCCCAGTGCTCCAAAAAAACCTCCACAAAGAGGCAGAGAGATAAGACACCCATCGCAAGCTTCTACAATATGGCACATGTCCGTAAAAAGACAGGTACATGACGAGCTTGTGCCTGGTCGCACCTGTACTCTCAATTTCAAAAGCCTCAGAATCTCGACTAATCCCTCTCCGAGTCCCGGATGGATTCATGATGCAACGCTCTCACAGGTTTTCCCCCTGAATCATTTTCCTTTAGGAAATTTAATAACCCAAATCCTGGATGTAGAGCAAATAATTTACCTTCAGTAGCCGACTGACTTGCCTTCTGCAACCAGAATCCTTGGCAAAAAAGCAACAACTCTCCAATAACCAAAATCCTTGGCAAAAAAAAAGCCAGATGCTTGGTGAATAATTTACTTTCAGAAACCAAAATCCTTTGGGGAAAGGCAACTACTTAACCTGCAGTAATCAAAATCCTTGACCTGAACCCTTGCTTTAAGAGCCAGCTGAATTATCTTCAGTTTTTTGGTAAAATTTACTTTCAGTGATCAAAATACTTGGGGAAAATTTTGGGGAAAACCAATTTTGTAGCCAAAGCTCTTGGTGAAGACAGCTAATTTATTTATACTACTCACAATCTTTTCAACGTAGTGATTAATTACTTTCAATAACCAATGACATTGGCTAAAGGTGACCAATTTACCTTTAGTAACTAAAATCCTTGGCATTTTGCCTCAAGTAACCAAAATCCTAACCAAAAACCCAAAAGAGACAGGTTTACCAAATTCTTTGTCAAAAATCATTCATTTTCCTACAGTAGTCAAAAAATTGACTCTTACTTTTAAGGATTAAAATCTTTGTTGAAAAAGAACCAAAAGTATCTTCGTTTAAGCAGATTTTGGTTGCTGAAGCTAAACCTGTCGATTTCTGCCAAACATTTTGGATATTTGAGGTAAATGTGGTACTTCTCACCAAAAACCTGCTGAACTACTTGTTACTTCAAACTCTTGAAGATTTTGATCAATGAAGGTAAATTAGACTCTTTTTGCTGAAGAATTATGATTACTGAAGGGAAATAAAGGTAACAAATTAGGTGGCCTTTTAATCTCCAAAATCCTTGGCTGAATCCTGACAAATTTACCTTTGCTAAGCACAATCCTTACTAAAGAGTTTTGAGGCTTTCTTTCCTCAAAACTTTTTTTTACTTTCATACACTAAATACTGTAAATGTAGGAATTTTGTAATTTAACAAAAACAGTTTTTGCACAAAATTGCACCATGTGTATTGATTTAGCTAAGAATTTCAGTACGGAAGTGGTGTATGGCTAACCTAGTATCAGAAAGGTTATGCTAGCTGGTCTTAACTAGCATATCCTACTGGCTCTTCATGTTCTCTTCCGTCTTCTTGGTAGCACCCCATAAATAGGGCTCGGTTCTCACGTGGCCTTCTCTGTAATTTCTGTCTTTTGTTTTCCGCCTCCCCCCACCCCTCCTTTCCTCCCACCTCGCATTTTCATGATGAGGCGAGAGTTTTACTGTAGGCACTTGACATGTTGAGTACAAAGAACCGGTGCGGGGACCCAATGGGCCGAGCCGCTTTTCACCGTGAGCGTCACCGAGCTGTAAATTATCAGCGCAACCCCCACGCTGCCTCCCAGAGACATTTATCCTATTTAGGGCAGCAATTAGGCCCGATCAGTTGGCGCGCACACACACACACAAACACACTCACAAACACACGGTTGTACATTGAAATCTCACTCACGGAAGCAGAACATACCGTACACTCTTTAACACACCAACAAAAAAAAACCTTGAGGGGTTTGAACGCTCTGAATCTCAAGGGAATCATGTGGGGGGAAAAAACATCTGGAGCTGGATATACTCTTACCTACTACTGCACACGCACAAAATCTTGCCAGATTATTCATTTTTACACGATTCTCTTTTTTTTTCCTCCTCTTATACTAACGATCACCACAACCAGTCGACTAAATTAAGCACTGAGTCACCTAATCCTAGCACTATACCCCAATCTAAATCAGTATTAGCAACCCGCCTGATGAAAACGAAGAAGCTCGGCAAACAAAAACACAATGTTTTATGTGTTTAATGAAGGATTTGATGCCATATTCCTTTATCTCTGTTAGTGCCCGTTGGACTAAATTTATAATGCACCAGTATATCAATATTATATCAATATCTCAATACACTGTCATGACATATTGCAGTGCACTTAATGAAAAAGTAATAATTAAAAAACCGACAAAGCTGGTATGGGGTTAATTTTATTTATACTGACAGTTTGATTTGTATTTCGTGATGCATCAGGATCTGCCTTCCATGATAGCACCCCACACACATCACGTACATTTCCACGACAATATGGATTTCTAAGTGTGCAGCGAGATCCGAAAGCTTTGGAACAACTCCTTCTCCTCTCCGCAACTTTCGCGTCATCTGTGCCGACAACCGATCCAAAACTTCAGAAACACGGTATTCGGTTCTGGCTGGAAATCCTGCACGTCTTACAGCAACATTTTATAGGACAGTAATAAGATCTCTGGATGCTATTTATAGCCCCGTATACAGGAAGAGCTCGTATCTGGTTAGACAGTCGGTGCTAATTCTATTTCGGTGTCTGAAACTCAACGTGAAAATATCAATAAAATCCTTACCACACGCTATCGGAAAAAAGATTTTTAGCATTTCTTTCTTCTCGATATAAAAATCATATGGGAGAAGATCTCGAAGAGCAGATTAAAAAGGAGATTAAAAAATGTCTCACAAACGTATTGAATTATATATGGAAATGTATAGAAAGAGATTTATTAGGAAAACAGAGAGAGAGAGAGAGGGAGGGAGAGAGAGAGGGAGAGAGAGAGAGAGAGAGAGAGAGAGAGAGAGAGGAGTAACATGCTTTCATTAGAAGAACAGAAAATCCCCATAGGAGCATTGCCTGTAGTGGGAGATAAAAATGAGCAACTGTTTTCATAAGCGTATAAATAAACGAAACAGATCTTAGAACATGTTTCACAAACGTTTCAGGCGCCGGCTCTGATCAGGATTTCCATCGGCTTTCGATCAAGTCGGCGCTACACGCTTTGCTGACGTCAAAATCTGGTCCGATTCATGACGTGTGTCTGATTATGTCCTGAAAGACGCTTACACTGGAGACTCCTTCCATAGACACGGTGCTAGTTTTGTCCTGTTCTTGTGATAAATCTTACTCTTCTTTATTATACTCACAGAAAACATCACCATATCAACAAGTTCATCTGGAGCATCCGTCATACAAGGTCCTGAAACTAGCTTAGGTAAAAATAATGATAATAATAATAATAATAATAATAATAATAAATTGCTATAAATGCTGTAGTGTAAGAGGAATAAAGCAGGACCCCATCGTGTTTATTCAATTTCATACAACAGCACACACCATGTGGTTTATTTCTTATAGAAACATACAAATATACATATTTTCCTATATGGTGAACCTAGATCAGTGAATTATGTATCTTTTTCACCATTACAGTGAAGGCATGTAGCGAATCTACTGTACAAAGATTTTTAACGGGAAAACTGATAGCAAATATTGGCATGAATCAACCTGGAACATCATCAAATAAAAGTAGAATTTTCAAATTGCATGATTTATGAACAAATTCTAATGAACATATAACCTTGTTAAAATCGTTGGCGTTTTTCATAACATAGCCAGATTTTTTCATAACATAACATAGCCACCCAAACACGACAAAGACATGTCGCACTACATCCACTAATCCCGCCTCAGATGTAAAGGCTTCTGATTTAACCATCTTATGTTATGTTTATATAGTTCTGCAGATTCAGACAGCTCGGATTCACTGGGCGGGAAAACAGGCCCCCGGGGCTGCTGTGATGTCAGAGCCGTTACACACTTGATGCCGCCGATGGCTCAACATCACACCTCGCTTTTGATGTGTCATCCCGCACAGCCCCGGTGCGCTCGGCTCTCGCTGGGAGCAGCGATGCCAATTCATGTTCACTGTAGCGTGTGTCAGTTTCGCATGCAGCCGTGCTCCACACACACACACACACACACACACACACACTTTTCCCCCTATGCAGAAACTGATCAAAGCAACATAGCCCGTATCTGAGAACATCTCCTTGGCCTGGGAAGCTGGGGCCTCAACAAAAAGATTTGTCAGTTTTGACAGGATTTAAAAAAGGGGAAGGAGAACCAAAGAAGGGAATGCAGCAGAGAACAGGTAAGACTTAAAGGTTATATTCAGCTCAGTTCTTTTTACAACATGGACATAAATGTTGCGAAGATGACTGACTGGGATATGACCACGCCTCCTTTGTCCTGATGGGTTGGAGGTTGCTAGTAAACCTATCATTTCTTTAGGTTTTAGAACCCTGAGAGCCACCAAAAAAAAAACCACATGCACAAACTATACACTGTGTCCCCAAAACAAGCTCTTGTTAACACTTGGGTTAAAGTTAAAGAACAACATCCATATCCATAAAACAAAATCCTCTGTTGAAGACTTCTCCATGGCGGAAAACAGAAAGTAACAGATTGTATCTCAGACTGAAACTGGAGACTCCTTCCAAAAATGTTAAAAACAAAACCTCAACCTAGCTAAATATAATGGTAAGTCATGTTATGAAACATTCACATTTATTTGAGTACACAATTGCTTGTTGATCTATCACGATAGCATATGTTTTCATTTATTAGGTCCCCCCTCCTTCTAATACACGTATGACGGATATTGTAAAGTACTTTTCACTTTTTCAAGTACCGTATTTGAACTTTTCCACATTTTCTAGCATTAAAACCTAGAACTGCCTGAACATTTCTGGGATTATTTAGAGATGCACAAAACAGCCTGTAATACTGAAGTAGGGAGAGCATGTGCTCCGACGGATTTACAAGTAAATCCTCTCAACAGGAAAGAGTGGACAGTTTCCGGTGTCTAGGTGTTCCTTTCATGGTCCTGTCACATCAATCCCGTGGTGAAGAAGGACCAGCAGCTTCTCTACTATCTCAGACGCTTAAAGGACTTTAACCTACCCTATTAGGTGCATCCTTACAGCCAGCATCACAACATCCTTACAGCCAGCATCACAACATGTGATGGAAAAATTACAATGATTATAGCTGCAATCAGCTGGTCGTACCATCTGCACTGAGCTCCTGAGGACAGTGAGGAGCTCAGCCATTCCAGCAATGGACTCTTTTCTCTGTTGTGTGGGAGCTTCCTGCAGGCCATTCCCTTCCTGAGGAGATGCTTCAGGAGAACTAGAGTCTGGACTACTGTTCTACATTTATGGAATTTGGCAGACTTAGGTCCTATTTCATTTTATACAAATGCAATTGAGGGTTAAGGGCCTTGCTCAAACGTGGTGGTAGTGCTGAAAATGAGAAGTTGTTCCTTACCAAAAATTTGAGGGTCATCTGAAGGTTTCAGCTATCGGTACAAACAATCCGCCCCCTGAAAAAAAGTTAATGTTCCTACAAAGCCGATCGCAGACACAAGGTTCGTACCTTGTGATGTATCCCAAAGTGCTGTTGTTGTCTATATCTAGCAGGTGTGAGACAGGTGTATCGCCTCGCATGCCGTGACTCACACACAAAAATGTGGAGTTCGAAGCAGCTATTTGAATGACTGATAGCTCCAAGACCTGAAGTCTGACTAGCGCTGCACTGAAAATGACTAATTCTTCGGTAAATCTGAGTCATTTTCAGCATCCTCAACACTGTTACTCGCAGCACTGTAAGTCACGTCAAAATGACAGCGCGGCTCGGGCCAGAGGTTGCCATATCTTTCGGAATCGCAGCCAAACTTATCAGTCGTCGCGAACGCTGTGAACAAAATGCTCCCTCTTGGCTCCGTGGAAGTGTATCGAATCCAGAAATTGCACAACTTGTGATGATGGCTGGGACTTTAAGAGCAGCAGGATGCGAAGATGGAATAATATTCTGAGCAGAAATTATGCCACTGGAGTGCTCTCTTTGCATAAGAATGACTGTGTGTGTGTGTGCGCGAGTGTACCTCCTACAGAGAGGCTACAGGGAACATGACGGCTGTGCACGAATAGCAAAATGAAACAAGCTCTTCCCCTTCCATTTGTGTGTCTCTCTAATTGAGTGGCTAATGTAGTCGGGGAAGCCAGGTGGTGGTTTAATAACGGGCTGGTCTTCTGGGCAGTTGGCGTACAGGCATTTGTCGTTGGTTCGTGATGTCGATTTGCATTCTCATGCTTTATTTCGCTCTTCTCAAGCAGGCATGGCAATGAGGGGGACGTTCCACAGCTGCCGAGCAGCGTCCAAAAAGCCAAAGAGGGAGAAAGAGAGAGAGAAAGAGATGGGAAGAAATGCTGAGAAATAAAGAGACTACCAAAGAAAACAGGAAAAAAGAAATAGATAGAAGGACAGACAGAACATGATCAAGAGGAATCTACGGTGACAGAAAAAGAATAATAGCCATCGATCGAGAGATATAACAGAGGGAAAGCCGAGACAGAGAGAGCTAATGAAAAATAGATGGGGAGAGCTATTGAAAAACAGCAGGAGATCGAAAGAAAGAGAGAGATAGTAAGAGGCATGAAGAAATAACCAAAGCAAGAAGAAAAAGAAAAGCAAGGAAAAGTAGCCAGAGGAATGAGGGTGAATGAATGAGAGTGATGGAGAGAGCAAATAAGACATGCTTGAATGCACCTGTCTCTCTCTCTCTCTCTCTCTCTCTCTCTCTCACACACACACACAAACTATCTATATATCTCCAGAGATCTGTGGGGTCCAAGCACCCTCACAAAAATGAGCTTCGCATATTATGCAAATGAGCTCAAAACCTACGCATCTACACTTAAAAAGGGCTTTTTGTTGTTGTCTGTGTTGTTGGGCAGAAACCAATATTTCATGGTACGACTTACATGTCAAAAGACACGGGCAAAAGAAAAACTACCCACTAGGGTATGACCTGACATGGAAGGGGCATGTTCGAAAGGTGGGAAGTTCAAATCCCCCCACTGCCAAGTTGCTACTCCAGGGCCCTTGTACAAGGCTCTTCACCCTCGAATTCTCACTTGTATAAATGAGATAAATGTAAGTTGCTCTGGACAAGGGCACAATGCTGTGAATGCATCACCCAAGGGTTACATCTTGACTTGATAGTGGTGCCTGCACAGGCAGTAAAAAAGAAAGAAAGAAAAACAGCAAGGGTTTGTGCTTGGACCCCTAAAAATCAAAGTTGGAATAAAACAAAGAATAAAAATTCCAAATTTTAAAATTAAATTAATATTTCTCCCTAATGAGAAGCCTGAGGTGACGGTGGCAAGGAAAAACTCCCTGAGATGATATGAGGAAGAGGAACCAGGCTCAGAAGGGATCCTCATCCTCATTTAGGGGACAATGTCCTTTCTACAACTGGTTATAGTCATGTAGAATTGTGCAACCAAGAGCTCCTGAGGAAATAAAAGTCAGCATATTTTTAGTGCCAGTTCATTCTAGACATTTAGAAGATGCAAACCCTGTTAGGATAACACATTCTATATATGCTGTACCTCCTTTCATTGAGCATTTGAAGGCTCCAGCATGGAGGAGTTGGTGTTGAATCTATAATGAACACAGATGTTGAGTTTCTCAGGAGCTCCAAATGACTGTATATGACTGTAGAAGGGACATTATTTGCTATAATGTGTTAACAGTAAGGACTCATTGTGTTATTTTATTTATTAAGGATGTCATACACAAACACTTGGGACTTGTAGGAACAATAGACATTTGTGTATTACAATGAACACTCGATTTTTTTACTCAATAAGCCAGGTCTTGTTGCACTTTTACATAAAGGTCTAGTTCACGGTGTCCCTTTTTGCCACCACTATACAGGGTTGGAGAAGCTAAATTGGTCTCTGCTCACTAACCCTGAGCTTCTTAATTGCTGTTAATCACAGGGCCAGGAGAGAAAAGCGTCTGCTCTGTGACACGAGCTTAGCTCCGTGACCTGCCATTATCTCCACGCTGCCTGGGAAGTGCCGAATATTTAGCAAATGGAAGCTCTGCTCTTCCTCTTTTGCTGTTGTTACCCCGCAGAGCTAACCACCGCTCAGTTCAATACCGCAGCGTGTTATTAAGCTGCTAAGCAAACTGCCGAGGACGGCGCATGGTGTCAGAGACCCAAAAGATTCGGCGGCAGCTCTCGAACTCTGGAATCCGGCTGGTCGGAAGGCGTCGATCCATTTACAAACCCTGTGTAATTGTTGATATAAGGATGTTTTCTCTAAAGATGGTCTTAATTTCCCTTTTAATCAAAAGAGAAGTGGTTAATTAAAGTGATAAGGACACGGATAAACTTTTAATCCAGAGTAGCATGAGTAGAAATGATCTATTAAGGTGAAGTATATCCAGTTAACCTCCACCAAAATAAAGTGTTGTTAATTGCATTTTTGTTACTCCTCTCAGAGCGAATGCAATTATTGGTGCCAATTAATCAAGACGTGATCTTGTGTGTTATTTTGAATTGGCAGGGTCAAGGCCTTGCTTCTAATTTAAATCTGTTTCTATTTGATTTTTAGCCTGAAGCTTGGAGCACTGTAAAAAAAAAAAAAAATCTTAAAATTCAACTGATTATCAATTCACACAAAATATCACTAGATAATTTTATGCTGTAGTACAGACTATGAAGGGGAGAAAAAGCAAGCGTCCCAAATTTATGCCAAATTATATTCCAAATTTCATCCCAAATTTATGCAGCAACAGAAGGCAAGATTTCAGGCTATGTAGCATAGTGTTTACTTGCTCGATAAAAGCATGAAGCAAAAATCTTACTCTTTATTTTTATCTTAAACAAATGTCTAATGCCTTCTCAGAAATACCAAATATTATACATATTTTAGGTTTTATGTTTACATTCTTACTACAGCAACAACAAACCTGTGGGCTGCCGTTGTAGAAAATTACTCAATACCTTCCGACCAATCAGATTCGAGAATTTTAACAGCGCTGTTGCATCAGCGAGGAGTATTTGGCTAAGATTTTGTTTGGCGAGCTGTAGAGATATTTTCACGTGTAAAGATGATTAGCGTCTTTGTGTTTATGCGAGGTGACTGCTTGGTGTCAGGTGAATGAATCTGTAAAGTCAAGACGTGTAAAGTAAGATGACGATGCTGCTTCCATACAATAATGTCTTATATTTAAACAGCCTCTTGAAGTTGCTTCGAGAAACAAATGTCAGATGTCAGTGTTACAGAGAAACTGGAATGACTTGCATAGTTACAGCTTCAACTCTGACACTGGAGACTCATTCCATACAGACTTACAGAGATCTTGGATAGCCCACCATACTAGTGACGCAGAAGCAATGACGTATTAGAACTAGCTGGTTAATGCAAACCTGATTTGAATTGTAGCCCAAAGTCGGCCAATCAGAATTGAGAATTCTGTGATGTAATAAGCAGTTCTGCCAAACAGGAGTAAAAATATCAGGATTCTCTCCTGGATGGAATAGTAACATCACCACGAGGAAACGGACATCATACGACGATTCAGCTTGCAGATTTCCACAGCAGATGATCAGAGGGTTCGTTCTCACCAGTAAAAGTGTTGTGTTGCTTCAGGACTTTGAGTTCTAATACGTTAAACAGCAGTTTGTTTGGGGACAGCGCAGGTGTTGGGGATATGAGCACCGCGGGCCGTGCTGGGACAGGGACTGGAAGCGCCTCACAAATTGGATGACGCTCAGCTGTGGTAATTATGTTCCTCATCTCGCCTCGTTCCAATTCCCGACCGGTTGTGCTCGGTGTAGCAGAAGGCTTGGTGATAACTCTTACAGAATCCCAAGTGGAAAGCGGTAAGACACCGAGAATATGGATTAGCACAAACAGCCCAGAGCTAGCCTCGAGCTGACTAAACATCCCCTAAAGTTTCAAATGACTTTGTGCTTGAAGGAGGAAAAGATTTATTGCAATAGGGCCAGATTTATGGGATTTACAGGAAAGAAAAATTCCACGTAACTTACCAGTCCAAACTAATTGTACTTAGCCCTAAGACAACATTAGCTAGCTAGTTAGTATTTTGTGTCCAAACTTCCTAGTTGCCTAGCAACAGCTCTCACTTTAAACTTTTGCTTTGAATGTCCCTGGACTGAGTATAAACAAGAAAACTAATGAGGGGCGTGTCCTGAAGACAGGGCATAAAATTTACATTCTGAAACTGGAGAAAAAAGTTGTTACTATGGAAACGATAATGTATTTGAGCGAGTGTGTTAATAAGGGGGAATTTCGCAGCTTTGTTCACAAACCTGCACGAATTAAATTGTTCATAATTTGCACAATTTATTTATTTCCAAGCTCAGAATCTAATGTCGCGACGTTTTATTTTCCCCTCAGATTGCTAATTTTTTAAGCACCACTGAAAGGTGTGGCGTTTTCAGCGATACTTGCAGTGTCGCTACAGTGAGTGTTCGACTACAACACCTCCCACAATCTCTCTCACACACACACACACATGCTTTCCTGGACTAAATATAGATACAGGTGAAGTCAGACCTTATTAATTCCATCAGCAGGCTACGGGACTACCTACTTCCCCTCATCTCACCCTCACTCAAACCCTCATTATCAACCGCTACAGTGAACCTGCTAAATATAAACCGTGACACACCAGGAGTCCCCGATGCAATGACAGCCTGGGCAAAGTCAGGTCAAACCTGAGAAAAAAAGAAATAAATAACAAACACTTTGTTTACACACGTTCTCAGAAAACGAGCTTTTGCTTTTCGTAATTCGTTGACGAGCCTGAAAGGAAAAGATTAGCGCTAGGAATGAGGCGGTAGGACAAGCGTAAAGCGTCGCCGTTCCGAGTTACACCTCTGTCGAGCGAGAGAAAAAGAAACTGACACGAGGGAGGAGGAAACAATAACACGGCGACACGAAATAAAGAAAGCCGGTGTGGCTGGGGGAAGGTAAGCGAAGAGCTAATCCAAGTTTAGCCCTGCGCTCCAGCTTTTCCTCACCACAATAAACGCAGGGCTAAATCCCAACATAAGCTCTGCCCACGTACAGCACAACAGTTGCTACGCGAGCCAGAACACATCGCATCTATTTCTGCACACACGTACAAACACGCCGCATGGGGATCTCTCTCCATCTCCGTCTGTTTAAGGAAACACGCTCGTGACGGATGGATTCGGGGGTCGACAGGGACATTCCTGTTTAATCTTTATCTCTCAGATTGAAGCGGTTCATCACAGAACTTTCTAGAAATTTCGTGTTTCGCTTCATAAAATCAAAGCAGGATAATGACTGGGGTTGGGTTTATCAAGGAAAAATAAAATAAATAATTTTACCTTTATCACAGTTCTTCAATCTGATTGGTCAGAAAGTTTGAGGTAACAAACAATTCCAACACACACAGTTTCATTCTTGTCCAAATAACCAGATTAAAAAAAAGCGAAAATGTTAATAGGGTTAAGGAGTCCCCAGTTTCACCAGAGATACCTTTAACATTCATGTTTGGTTTCTAGATCGTCTTTGGAGGGGGTCGGTTCATGTGAAGTACAATGTGAGAGAAAATTATATGTTCTTCCTTTTTTAATAAAAAAATTTTAAAAAACGCTAGCACTTTTGCTCACAAACAAAAATAGAGCAAATTGTTCTGCCATGAATACAATTCAGTATCGATTTTATGAAGCGTTCGTTTCTTTCTCCGTACTCCCGAGACGCAAAGTCCAGGGTAAGATGGTCTATTAATAAATAAATAAATAAATAAATAAAAAGAAGAGAAAGAAGAAGAGGCTGTAAGTCTGAATGACCCCCAGGAGGTGTCAGCAGTGCTGCAGAATCTTTTTATATAAATATAAATATATAAACACACTCGCACGCACAGATCGTTATGTTTCCGTCCCAAAAATATCATTTATCAGAGGCAAAGCAGGCCCTCGAAAGCTGAAGGGCTATTCATCGCCGGAAAGTGGTTCCATGCTTCAGCAAAACGCTTCAACGTGTAAATACAGGCACTTGAGGGAATTCCGTACGCCACCATCTCGTGTCGGAATTCAAAGCTAAAAACCACGGAAAACCTGTGAGTGTTTGTCGTTTCCCCTCTTGGACACTTCGATAATGACTGAACGCGTCATTTGCTCAAAAAAATAAATAAATAAATAAATCTCGCTCCGAGATGCAGCTCGTGTATGTCCGTGGATTCGTTCAGGAAGCTCGGGGGCAGAAATATGGAAATATACAGCGGACATTAAAAAGCTGTTTGCTGGCTGTGAAGTCTAAGCTTTCGAACGTTCACGTCGTCTTCTTAAGAAGTTACGAGGAAGATGTAGAAAGAAGAGGGAACTTTCAGATCCCATGTTTTAGTTTCCTTTTAACTGCCTCTGTCTGGCAACAATCAAACAAACAGTAACTCCAGCTTTCAACCTAGCAAACGTTTGTTTGACGTTATGTGCTTCATGTACATATTTTTAAAATATTTTGTGCTTAAGTACCAAGATTAATACAACATCTAGCTTTTTGTTTATTTGTTTTTAAATCAAGCTACAAGCAAAACGTTTTCGTTTGGAAACATTTTGTGCCTGATCAACTACAAACAAATCCGAAAGTAGCTAGAATCTTTAAAAATATTTTTATACCTGAGTAAATACCATCAAAAATGCACCCAGGAAATTAAAAAAAAAAAATTTCAGACTTGAGAATCTACAACCTTTTTGTATTTTATTTGAGCAACTACAATAAAAAAAACTCATGAAATGAAATGAAAATTTGGGGGGTTTTTTGTACAAAATATTTTTTATACATATTTTTTGCAAGGTAGTTGAAGCAGAATGTGTTTGGGTTTTTTTTGTTTTTAAACATTTTGTGCCTGAACAACTACAAACAAAGAATTTTTTCTTTGCATACATTTTATACTATAATATATAATACTGTTTTGGTTTTAAATATATAATACTGTTTTGGGTTTTTTTTGCATAAAATATTTCCTACCTGAGCAACAACATCTAATATGCTTTAAAAAAGCTACCATTTTTATTTTGTTTTTCCTCTTTTTTTTTTTTTTTTTTTTTTTTTTTTTTACCCGAGCCACTCCATGTATACAGAATTTCCGATGTTTATTGAACTACCCAGTAATCATACACAGCCTTATATATCCATCTGGTGATTGCTGTGATTTCCAGACACCGCTTGATGTGTAGCGCTGAATAACCGTGATTACATTTAGCATCCTAAAATGCTTCAATCTTACACTGAGTAACAAACGGTACATATTAACAAGCAGCAGTTTATTTACTTTCACAAAATATGGATCAGACTCAGAATTACTGGTTTGTACTCACATTTTAGACCCCACCCCCTTTTTCAAGAACATTAGTCCCCACACATTTTTGTAGAAAGAGGACACTAACTTTTAAAATATATATTCCCTGGACCTAGTTAGTATTCATGAACTTTCCGCCACCACTTTGGTGTTTGGACCCCTACACATTGCTCTGATGAAGCCTTTTACTATCTTCTATCAATAACCACATTCACAGTCATGAGCAAAAGTTCGGTCATGATGATGATCATGATCAGCCTCTCCGCCTCAAATCAAGGCAGAGTCAAGTAGAGACCATGGGCCTCTTTTCTGAAAGGAAGTAATGTCCAGTGTTGTGTCCCTGCAGCATCTTCAGCATCGCTTCCAGAAAGACGTCCCATAAAAACGTCCTTTTTATCCGTTTATAGTCACGTGTAATGTTTCACAACACCCGTGACACGACTTATCTCTTATATCACAGCAGCTATAAATACGTCACTGCTTTTTTTACTCCGAGACAAAACACACGTAGCTTGTGACCGAGAAACTGGACAACTATCGATGTTTTAACAGCTGAAACTGGAGGCTCCTTCCGTAGACGGTATATAAATCTAACAATACACGTTATAATATGTATCGTGTTACACTGGCGTGATAAACAACCGTTCATTTGCTTGTTTGTTTTCTGCTTAAAGCTAAAACGAACCTCAGAAAAGTCTATCACGACGAAATTTCTCACAGTATCATTAATATATCGACTTATCGCCCAGTCCTAATGCAGCATCCCTCACGGAAACCTCTTCGGATTAGCTGTTACTATAGCAACGCATTCGTATTTATTAAAACAAAAACAAAACAGAAGTACGTTCAGAGCTTATTTAAAAAAAAAAAAAAAAAGGAAATATTATGGACACCGTTAATAACGACGTGGTCGCGGGTCGTGATCTTGGAAGCGGGCGGTAAAAGATGCGTACGAGGAAAGAGACGTCCACCATTTTGACAGTGTACAGACTGCCGAGCTGGAGATTTCATCGAGGGTGACAGCAGAAGCAGAGGAGTGAGAGGAGCAGCCGTGGTACAATTAGAGAGGGTTTTTTCGGTGGCACAGCATCAGTGTCACTGACACCATGAGCGAGAGAGAGAGAATTTAGCTTTAATGGAACGTTTCAGCTGAAAAATTCATTTCTTTTAGCCTTTAGCAATGCGCTGACGCTAATGTAGCGAAGAAGTAACGGACACTTCGACGTAGCTAGCAGCTCTGTCCGAACCGCACGTCCACATCATTCCACACAAATCTCATACCGTGACAGGACGTTCTGGCAGGTCGGAGTTGTTTGCGTGGTTTCTAACACCGAGTGACATGATGCTGTTATATAACTAAAAAAAAAAAGGTAAACCTCCATACTGAAGCATGAGACAGAGATATAATAGATAATAGAAGCGATTCTAATATTATCCTCGGTAAAGGAAGAAAACACTTCGATCCGTGACGTCAAATCAATCATCGATGACACGTCGGTGTAACGGACGTGGCTATAAACGACGGTCGTAACTCCATCTTTGTTGCAAGATTTGCTGAAAACGGAGACTCCTTCCACAAAACAAGATGTTCAAGAATCTGGGACTGATACTGTGGCAGAGGGGGCGGGGTTTAACAGAAAGGAGGCGGGTTGATCTGGAAGATTCTTAACATGTGCACACACACTGGAGCAAGAGCTTGGAAAGTGTTGACAAATTTGAGCGAGGCGAAAACCCCAAAAATATTGGAACAGTGTTTTATTTTGGGGTTTGTTTGGTTTTTTTTTTTCCGCTGAGTGTTGAAAGCTCGCTGAAAAGCACTCAGAAAAATAAAACAAGCCCGAAGCTCAGCATCCACCGAGTGCTCCTGTACCACCCACTCACCTACACACACACACACACACACACACACACACACAAGGTACTACAAATACTATCCTAGAATTTTATCCTGGATTTGTTTTGATAACTCTTCGGCCTTCATGATGCTGTGTTCCTCTGAGAACAACCTGACAGCTGAGATCTTCATCTGCCTGATGTGGGTGAGCCTCAGGTCCAAGAGTGGAACCTGATCTCCTGGTCTTCTGCTGTTGCTGCACATCCGCCTCAAGGTTTCAAGGTAGCATGTGTTTGGAGATGCTTGGGTTTGTCTACTCAGACAAGCCTGACCCATCTCCTCTCACCTTCTCTCATCACATAGAGCTCTCTATTTTTTGACAATATGTCAGCGGTTTACGAAACTCAAGTTCAAACCAACATCCATGAGATCCTCGTTCTGCCATTTGACATCAACACCAGCTGAAGCTCTCCACCTGCATGATTTCATGACATCAATAAACAGACGAAAATAAACAAAGGTGTTCCTAATAAACTAGTCAGTAGGGGTGGAGGTGTCAACTTATGCACGGCACCATATTAGCTGGAAGTGCAATAACCAGCTTCATCACAAAAGAACATTTTTCTCTGCACCATCCAATGGAGCATCAGTAAATAAATAAATAAATAAATGAACAAATAAAATGTGTTAAGCTTCATGTTATAATGCAACATATCAAGGAAAGAGATAACATTTCTGGATTTTATTTGGAGTTTTCTTTATCTGTGTGTGTGTGTGTGTGTGTGTGTGTGTACGTACATCCTGCCCACTACCTCCCTCTTTTTCTTCCTCTCTCTCTGCAGCAGGCTGCCTGTTGCCTTGGCAACCCACAGTGCTCTTGCATGTCTGAATGTTTTTTTTTTAAATTACATTGCTGTTTATTTATTTATTTATTTATTTATACCATTTAATTTTATTCCTTTTTTTTCGTTTGTTTGTTTCAGAAGGAAAGAAAGGGGACGTGTTTTCACTTGATTCTCCACACCACTGGATAAAAAAATAAATAAATAAATAACGCCCGTACTGCCAAGCTAACCTGGGAACGTGACGAGATTGAAACATCCGCGGCCGTCCTTTCTTTTCATATTCATCTAAATATTTATTCATAAAAAGGAAAAAAAAATATTCATAAATGTATAGTTCACACTGTATAGCTGTATACAGAGCATTGGAGCTACAGACGAAACTTTCACTCTATACATATCTAAATTCCGCCAAAATCTTTCAACTATTGAAAGAAAACGTTTGTTTTTTTGGACAGATGTGAGCTGATGTTTCATTAATGTACTCCTCTTTCTAAATGCTGTTCAGTTCCATAGACTTACAGCCCCTAGTGGTCAAATGTATGAACTGCATCAGGACCATAATATAATATATATTGAGTCTCACTGTGTTCATTTGAGTTTTATCACAGATTTGGACCACAGTAAACATGCCACCAAGATGCCAGAGTCCTGATTTTTACCCCTAGTTTGAACACAGATGCTGTGTCTGGTGTTCTACTACAAAAAATAAAAATTACTTTTCTAACGATCATATTTATTCATTCATTCATTCATTCATTTATTTATTTATTTTTTACAGGTGACTTTTCAGGTGTGGATGTTTGGGGAATTTCACCGAAAACTGGCAACCAGAGTAAATTGTTAGCGTGACAGGAAACACACCTTCTGAACAAGGTGTGGCCAAAAAAAAACGCAGAAGGACTGATTGTCGGCTGTCTGGCCTCGAGTGTGCTGCCCTCTCGACTTATTAATGTCATCCTACAGCACCGAAATCTCTGGTCACGAGCCTCTACTGGGAAACATGCCATGGTTACATAAAAAAAAAAAAAAAAAAAAAAATTAAGTGTGCAGCACATACCACTCCACACACACACACACACACACACACACAATGTAGCTCCCACTAGCCACAATCTGAACATCCCAAAAAAAAAAAAAAAAAAGAGCAGTGATTATTTTTGTACATCTTGAATTCTAATCCTGAGCGCTCCTTCTCGTGTCCCTTGCCGTCTTTCTGCTGGTCCAAGAGAAGATATGGTTGACGCCCCGCCCACACGGAGAGGAAAGAAGAGAATATGCGGAAAGAAGGAGACGAAAATACGCACACTATAACAAGGGGGGCGGAAGATTGGGGGGGGGGTTATATTATAATGCCTGTTATAGTCGACTCTTGAAATGTTACGTCTCGTGAAAATCCCAAAAATCTCATGTATGAAAGGTTTGAAAGAAAGGTTAGAATGGAGGTGGAGAAGTGAGCGACTTTTTCAGAGCTTTAAATAATTCTAACACAGATATGTGACAAATTAAAGGAAAAAATATCTGAACTCTTATATGAGTTATTATGTCCTATGAGACAAACACTCAAGTAGCTTCACAGGCCACTTGAAAGAGTGAGATATCTGCCCTCTTCCACATACTAGAGCTCACACATGATTGGTTGATGATCGGTTAAGTGTGGCTGTGATTGATGGGAGGGGGAAAGAGAGAGAGAGAAAGAGAGAGAGAGAGAGAGAGGAGGCCCATGACTTTTTTTTTTAATATTTACTCACAATTCTTGAGGCAAAGAACTTATGAAAAAAAAAACATGGTTTTATAAGAGTATGTGTGTGTGTGTGTGTGTGTGTGTGTGTGTTCATCAGCTTGTCAAAACCTCCCGTAGCACATCCACCTCCAGTCCAGTGTGGGTGCTGGAGGCTTTTCAGGCCACACGACGGCATTAAGACACGAAAGCTGTTTAAAAAAATTCAACTCCAATGAAAAGAAACGGAAAACGGATCTGGATCCAAGCGTGAGGATTGTATCTGCTGGAAAACTACTGTGTTCTAGATGGATGGAGAACGCCGTCAGTGCTGTCTCTCTACACACACACACACACACACACACACACACACAGTCATGCCAAAAGAGTACAGCTGTGCATTACACAGGGAGGAAAAAATCCATCAGCGACACATCAGCATCTAAAATGGGCTTTTCTTAGTGGACGAGGCCCTTGTGCTGTGTGTGTGTGTGTTTGTCTCTCTCATGTGCACTTTCTACTCAGTGAAAATAAAGCAGCTGTATCCAAAATCACATTATATCAGATCAGAGGCGTGGAAGTAAACAGTGCGTCTATTGAAGGAGGTTTATTCACAGAATACTCGCTTCTGATTGGTCAGAAAGTCAGACATACATCCATCCATCTATCCATCCTTTTATCCATCCATTCATCCTTTTATCCATCCATTCATCCTTCTATCCATCCATCCATCCATCCATAGCTATACTACTCTGATGTAGAAGTATTAAAGTTGACAATCGTCTCAACGTACACACAGACTCGTAATTCTCGTAATTCTGACCAAGCCAAAGCGGCCTCGGACCTACAGGTGTATCCCCTCGCTCTTGGCTTGGCTCCTGGTCTGGGCGTCTCTTTACAGGCGCACAGGCATCCTCTACAGATGGCAGGCCGGGAACGAAGACAGGGATTTGGATGAGAGGAAGAGATCCGGCTAAAACCGGTCCAAAATCTGTGGAAGGAAGCGGCGGCCTGGGGCGACCCACGTCACGGCCGAACCCGAGACCTGCTTGTGTTCCCGAAGCCAGTTCGCTCCGTGACAGGCAGCAAATTAAATTACACTGCAGCCTACAGGTTCCAGTCATGTCAGATATTTATATAGATATATTAACCATCAAGGTATACATTCGATTTGTATCCACCACAGCAAGAACAGAAGGTTTCTATTCATGGTTTCTACAGTAACAGCTTACACAGGGACCATCATCATCGTCACATGCTGTCATCTTGAAAAGAAAAGAAATCGTCCAAATGTTTAATCAAAAAAGTGTCATTCTTCCATCACAGGAAAAAAAAGAGGGTTTAAAAAAAATATATTAAAAGCAAAAGCGGTTGCTGAAGAAACGACGGTTTCTCGCTGCGTGAGAAACAAGAAATGTAGAGATAAAGGGATAACAATAAATATGCCATTCTTTACTAAAGAATTTCCTTCAGTGATAGTCACTGATTTCTTTCCTATAACCGCACAATAGCAAGTGTGTTACACATTAACTAATAACTTTACAGAACAAAAACACCATAGCCCCGCCCACTCGTTTTCCATTGGCTCACAAATCTGATCTTGACGAATTCACAGGTCAAATTTCACCCAGATAAAGAAAAAAAAAGGGAAAGTTATCATATACGTCACTTAGATGTAAAGGCAAACTTTTATCACCATCTATCGCTATGTGTAAAGTATTGGCACCCCCACCTTCCTCATCTCCCCCTTACCTTAAACTACACCACTGGCATCAATGGAAAAAACTGGATAAATCACTGATTCACGTCAGACATCACAACCTAATAGATTCAATGATATTTCAGTCGAACAAATCAACATGAAAAAGTTAAGGGTTGTGAATATACGTTATTTTTCGATGACTGATTTTTCAGAACCGGCGTCACGGTATATTCACAATCCTTAGCTTTTTTCCGTTATCTTTACAAAGCAGCGTGAAGCCGTAACCTTCCCTATGGACACATTCATTTCTTACAAAAAGAGATCCCGGTGTGAACGGATTCCCAGTCGAGGAAACAGCAGCGCTCGATAGTCGGCTTCGATTGTGCGTCAATAACGCGCCGCGGTGTTCACGGCATCATTACAGCAGAACTAATGAAGCCATAATAATATCACTAATCTCATACTGTTAAAGCAGGGTAGGAGGGCGCAGTGATGAAACCGCAGAAAACTTGCTCTTAAGATGCAACCCCAAGCACTAAAGTTCTCCAAAAGTCATTGACCTTCCTAAATAACTTCTTGAAGAGAGAGAGAGAGAGAGAGAGAGAGAGAGAGAGAGAATCAAAGTGGACCTAAGATCCAGCCTTGAGGAACTCCACTACTCAAAGGCGCAGCTCGTCAATTCAAAATGGCCGACCGTCAGCTAGCCTAATCTAGATAATAGGAAAAAAAAAACAGATGAAAGGAGAAACTCCTCCTCCAGGAGCCGGAGCTCCAGTTGCTGATAATGGTTTAGTGACAAAATCGGCCCTTTGAAGGAGCAGGATGGACGAGCAGGCGAGGAGTCACACGCTGAACCGAGGATGAAAAGACCAGGGATTCTACTCCAAGATCAAAGACTGTGACACACACACACATTTCACATACACACGTTTCTTCATCTGGTACCATTACAAAGGACCAGGTATCTCTCTCTCTCTCTCTCTCTCACACACACACAGGCATATCTTCATCTGGTACAATTACAAACAACAGGGTAGATACCACACACACACACACACACACACACACACACACACACACAAGAAACTCCTTATCTGGTGCCATTACAAAGGACAAGACAGATACTACACACACACATCATTTTTCATCTTGTACTATTACTCAAACCAAGATAGGTAACACACACACACACCTTCTTGAAACTCTTCAACTGGCACCATTACAAAGAGCCAAAGGGAAGGTAGGACACTAACACACGCACACACACTTCAAAGTCTTCATCTGCAAGCACACAAACACACACTATGAAAATGGACACAGACAAAACTGTGAACATGCACACACACAGACAAAACTGTGAACATGCACACACACAGACACACAGACAAAACTGTGAACATGCACACACACATTGGCACACACACGAACATATGCGCACAAACCTAAGACGCACAAGTGATCTGCACAGCAGCACTCATGTCTGTTTAGTGTGTGTATGTAAGTTCTAAATAGCAGTGTGTGTGTGTGTGTGTGTGTGTGTGCGCGCATGTTCACAGTTGTATGTGTGTGTGTGTGTGTGTGTGTGTATGAACGGTAAATTAATCAGCTTCAAGTCTCTCTCTCACACACACACACACAACTAATGACATTTCTCCTCACACAGCCCAAGGAAAGGAGAGAGACAGCAAGAGAGAGAGAGAAAGTGAAATAGAGAATAAGAGAAATAGAGTAACAGAGAGGGGGGTGAAATAGAGAATAAGAGAAATAGAGTAAGAGAGAGAGAGAGAGAGAGAGAGAGAGAGAGAAAGTGAAATAGAGAATAAGAGAAATAGAGTAACAGAGAGGGGGGTGAAATAGAGAATAAGAGAAATAGAGTAAGAGAGAGAGAGAGAGAGAGAGAAAGTGAAATAGAGAATAAGAGAAATAGAGTAAGAGAGAGAGAGAGAAAGTGAAATAGAGAATAAGAGAAATAGAGTAAGAGAGAGAGAGAGAGAGAGAGAGAAAGTGAAATAGAGAATAAGAGAAATAGAGTAAGAGAGAGAGAGAGAGAGAGAGAGAGAGAGAGAGAAAGTGATATAGAGAATAAGAGAAATAGAGTAACAGAGAGGGGGGTGAAATAGAGAATAAGAGAAATAGAGTAAGAGAGAGAGAGAGAGAAAGCAAAAGAGAATAAGAGAAATAGAGTAACAGAGAGGGGGTGAAATAGAGAAAAAGAGAAATAGAGTAAGAGAGAGAGAGAGAGAGAGAGAGAGAGAGGGAGAAAGCGAAATAGAGAATAAGAGAAATAGAGTAACAGAGAGGGGGGTGAAACAGAGAATAAGAGAAATAGAGTAAGAGAGAGGGGGTGAAATAGAGAAAAAGAGAAATAGAGTAAGAGAGAGAGAGAGAGAGAGAGAGGGAGAAAGTGAAATAGAGAATAAGAGAAATAGAGTAACAGAGAGGGGGGTGAAATAGAGAATAAGAGAAATAGAGTAACAGAGAGGGGGTGAAATAGAGAAAAAGAGAAATAGAGTAAGAGAGAGAGAGAGAGGGAGAAAGCGAAATAGAGAATAAGAGAAATAGAGTAACAGAGAGAGAGAGAGAGAAAGCGAAATAGAGAATAAGAGAAATAGAGTAACAGAGAGGGGGGTGAAATAGAGAATAAGAGAAATAGAGTAACAGAGAGGGGGGTGAAATAGAGAATAAGAGAAATAGAGTAACAGAGAGGGGGGTGAAATAGAGAATAAGAGAAATAGAGTAACAGAGAGAGAGAGAGAGAGAGAGAGAGAAAGCGAAATAGAGTAACAGAGAGGGGGGGGAATGAAATAGAGAATAAGAGAAATAGAGTAACAGAGAGAGAGAGAGAGAGAGAGAGAGAGAGAGAGAGAAAGCGAAATAGAGTAACAGCGGGGGGGGGTGAAATAGAGAATAAGAGAAATAGAGTAAGAGAGAGAGAGAGAGAGAGAGAGAGAGAGAGAGAGAGAGAGAGAGAGAGGGAGAAAGCGAAATAGAGAATAAGAGAAATAGAGTAAGAGAGAGAGAGAGAGAGAGAGAGAGAGAGAGCGAAATAGAGTAACAGAGAGGGGGGGAATGAAATAGAGAATAAGAGAAATAGAGAATAAGAGAAATAGAGTAACAGAGAGAGAGAGAGAGAGACACACAGAGAGACAGTAACATCTGGGGAAGGAGAGCTGCAGTGGGTGATCAGCAGTGAATCAGCCCAGTGTAGCATCGTGCCTCAGTCACCTCTTTAATCTCTAACGCTCTACTACACAAATCCTCTGTGCCTATTCCACACCGGACACAGACACCCAGCTCGCTTATCTCACCCTGCTGCTGCAGAAAGCCAGAAAGAGACGAACAATTACAGAAGAAGATCACAGACGTCTCCAGGTTTCAGAGGGAACCTGTTCTCATTAACAGAAGAGTAACAATAAAGTGGCTCATTGATCAGCTCGGAAATCTGGGACTTTCTGTAGAGGATCCTTCACCAAATTCAACATTTCAATCTGTATTCTCTCCATCAAAAACCTAGCTTGAGAGGTGCTAACATCGCTAACACACACACACACACACACACAGAGAGAGAGAGAGAGAGAGAGAGAGAGAGAGTATTTTACCACAGAAAAATAATGGCGCACCAGATGGATAACTTGTTTTTTTGTGTATTTTTTTTTTCAGCCAAACAACAATAAGAAAACACCAAGGTGTGAGCGCTACTTAATATTTAGCACCTCCTACATTTACTCTACAGAACAAAGACACCACAGTCCCGCCCACTGCCCTTCTATTGGCTCGCAAGACTGAGACTCAAATTCACAGGTCAAATTTCACCCAGATCAAGACGGAAAGGGAAAGGAGGGGAAGGGAAGGAAAGAAAAGGGAAAGGGAAAGGGAAGGGGAAAAGGAAAGGAAAGGGAAGGGGAAAGGGAAGGGATACAAATATACATTTTTGTTCTTTTGTTTGTTTTGGTTTTTTTCCAGAAAGGTTCAAAGGTCATCTAACAAACAAAAACCATGTACGTTAATATAGATGGAGAAATGGACAGACGAAAATAAATGTCCCAGGCATGACTAGTTATAAACAGGAGCGATGTAGCTGAGGTTGAGGAACTTTAAGAACGTTTTTGGCTTTAGGCCACGCCTACATGTTTCAACCCGAATACACGTACAGATTCGGAGAAATCCGTCTCAGCTACGCTACACGCTGGAAAAGAACTCGACCCAAATACAGTAAACATACGAGAACAGGAACACTCACCTAGGATGGGTTTGAATCCGGGGAAGAATTTCAGAGGAAGCAGACGCCACATGGGGGAGAGAGAGAGAGAGAGAGAGTTACAAATCTTTTCAAAACTCCAAATATTTACAAAACAGCTCCAAAAGCTGAGACACATACAGAGACACAGATTAGCCGCTAAGTCTCAGTCAGTTCCTCAGACGCTAAAACTCAGAATCATTCTGAAGTAAAGCTTTAATTTCTTTCCTTGAACGTTGAGTCATTTCCACTTAACAATTAAGCTACCGACTGACCAGCACTTAGCCGGAACAGCCACTGCTCACCACAAGCTTCCTGAAACTCTTACCCCCCCAAAGATTACTTACTGCTAATGGAGTTTGGGTAAATTAGCTGTTGCTGTTTTTTGTGGCTAGCTCAGTTAGCTTCTACAGATGATTCTGATTCAATGCTGAGGTAAATATTAGACCTCTGTTTGCCACATAGATAGTTCACAGCATTTACAAGAAAGTTAGCTGGATGACAGTGACTAGCGATCAGTTAGCCATGTGATTACTGGGTAAAGTCATTTTACAGGTCAGGAAATGAATAAATTGCGGCATGTCAATGGTGTTTTGGGCTTAGCTGAAAAGGTGCCCTAAAGCTAAAGGAAGAAAATATCTCTATATATACACACGATATTTCCCTTCCATGAGGAACAGGAATGTTAAGGAATTCCATGAGGGATCCTTGGTTTTCGTCAATTATGACCAGCGACTTAACCAGATAAAACACTGTCACTGTGTCCTTCATGTATACTTCATGTACACTATATTGCCAAAGGTTTTGGGACGTCTACCTTTACATGCACATGAATGTAATATGGAGTTGTCCCGCCCTTTGCAGCTTCTGGGAAGGCTTTCCACAAGGTTTAGGAGTGTGTTTATGGGAATTATTGACCATTCCTCTAGAAGTGCATTTGTGAGGTCAGGCACTGATGTTGGACGAGAAGGTCCGGCTCACAGTCTCCGCTCTAATTCATCCTAAAGGGGTTCTATGGGGTTGAGGTCAGGACTCTGAAGTTCCTCCACACCAAACTCACTCATCCATGTCTTTATGGACCTTACTTTGGTCACTGTTGTGCAGTCATGTTGGAACAGGAAGGGGTCATCCCCAAACTGTTCCCATAAAGTTGGGAGCATGAAATTGTCCAAAATGTCTTGGTATGAAGCTGAAGCATTAAGAGTTCCTTTCACTGGAACTGAGGGGTCGAGACCAACCCCTGAACTCAATGATTTGGAGGAGTGTCCCAAAAGTTTTGCCAACATAGTGTATCTTAGCAAGGTTTGCATCCTGGCGCTAGTGTTACCTCAGTGTAGTACTTGAAGTATTCTAGAATTTTCCTCTAACTGCATGACCTGAAACGTTTATTAATCTTACACAAATATTACACTATTTTTAAGAATTACACTATTATTAAGAATGATATCTTGTACTTTTTATCCGTTAATGTTGTGGAAGGTCTGTGAGACAAGATATTATAGGAGCGATAAACGTCCTTCCCTCATTACCGTCTGTTTGTTTTCTCCAAAGCTGGTCAAAAGAAAAAACTGATCCGTGTGACGCCGGAGTCTCCAAGCAAGCAAAAAAAATCCTACATCTCAGACAACACTGCATATAATTTCTAGGCATGGATGCTGCGAGCGTCCGGCGCACGAGGGCCTTTGAATGAATGAGCCGCTACTATGGAAACGGTAACGTATTAGAACGAGCCCTCACAATAATATCACACACCTTCTGACCAATTCGGCGGCACAGAGTCGAGAGAGCTTTAGGATTTGGATTTGAAGAGCTGACATATTGCACCTTTTTTTTTTGCCTTCGTTACCTCATTCTTTCGGTTACACAACACTCCACTTCCCACCCACGGTTATGCTGCATCTCTCAATGAAGCTCCCCACACACACACACACACACACACACACGGAAACATGAACAGCATGAGTGATGCCAATATCTGCTTAAGATATTTTGCCTCTTCCTCTGCTGGAAGTCGGGTAAAAAACAACAACAAAAAAAGAGGGCTTGATTATGATTTTGCCGTCGTTTAAACATCTGGTGTTTGTATGGTATCTAATGAGCAGGTCGCAGGTGTTCGGTGTGAATCAAACACTCAGTGAAGCGAAGAACTCAACCTGAAGACTTTCTCAGGTTCCTTTTCTTCCTATATTACTCTCAGCTCCCCCTCATCAACTCTCAGGGGGCGAAGTGGAAGACTACGCCAATGTAGCACACTCCTGATCCTCCCTCCATCTCTCTCTCTCTCTCTCTCTCTCTCTCTGCCGCCCACCCACTCCACCTACACACTCTCGCTTGCACACAGTTTGCAGGCTGATTTCCACATCTCAACGAAAGATCTTTCTCAAGTTGGAATCCGGGGGAAAAAGTGGAAAAGAGTAACGCCGCTCTTCCCCGAATCAATTCCCCGAATCAATTGACCTCGTCGGAGCTCCGTTAACAGTCATCAAAGTGGATGCTAGGTTTCATTCCATTATCAGACGAACTACAGATAGTGGATGGATAAGCGCACCATTAAAAGCCTTCGATGTTTATAGCCGTGTGGCACAAGGAATTGAGACGTTTTCAATCCAACGTACTGACATTAAAACACCCTCAATCTCAAGAACTTCTGAAATCTGAAAAAAAAACCCAGCTTCTCGCTATTTATATCCTCCTTTAGAGCATGTTCTCCATCTCCTCCTCTTCCTTTCACGCTGAGCTGCTCCTGTGCTACGCCACAGCGCTGTCGTGAGCCGCGTTCTGATTGGTCGGACGGCGTTTCAGAAGATTCTCTCTCTTACGTTTTGCTCCGACAGCATTTCTGGCTGAAAGGCGGTGGATATTAAAGACGCGAGTTACTCGGTGACTTGCGTGATGGACGTGATGCGTGAAGGGATTTTATAAACAAAAAAAAAAACACAAACACCGCAGAGTAGGTGAAGGTTTCTGTGAGGACGTTATTTATTTAGTCTCTGAAGTCAAGTCAGAGTTAAAGCTGTACCTCTAGTACTTCTATGCACTTTGCGGACATTTGTTTTAATGTTTTTTATTGTTTGCTCGGTTAAATTCAAGAGAAAAATAGAAACTGTGAGGAGTCTCTAAAGCTGCTAGAACATGGGTAACAAAGGTTGCTTGTGTACTTACATGTACACTATATTGCCAAATGTTTTGGGACGTCTGCCTTTACACGCACATGAACTTTAACGCCATCCCATTCTTATACTCAGCTATATCACTCCTAAACCTTGTGGAAAGCCTTCCCATATAATCTAGCCATCTAATATGAAATCCACACGAAGTTTGGAAGTAGCTATTGACTCTGCAGAAAGTTGGCGACTTCTGCGCACCTCAGCATGCACTGACCCAGGTCTGTGATTTTACGTGGACTACCACTTCGTCTCTGAGTTGCTGTTGTTCCCAATTGCTTCCACTTTGTTATAATTCCACTAACAGTTCAGCATGGAATATTTAGTAGTGAGGAAATTTCACGAATGGACTTATTGCACAGACGGAAACCTATCATGGTACCACGCTTGAATTCACTGAACTCCTGAGAGCAACCTGCTCTTTTACAAATGTTTGTAGAAGCAGTCTGCATGCCTAGGTGCTTGATTTTATAGACCTGTGGCCATGGAAGTGACTTGAACACCTGAATTCAATGATTTGGAGGGGTGTCCCAAAATTTCTGGCAATACAGTGTAACTGTAAAACAAAACAAAACAAAGCTCAAAACACACACGTGTTATGTACATTATTTATTTCCTACTCTCGCCGCCCATGCAAAAGCCTAAAAATACTATCTTGTGCTTTTTTATCTCATTTTATCTCATGATCCAAGTACATCATCTCATGACCTCAATATATATGCATTTCTAAGTTTCTCTAGATAATCTCATTTGATATATTATATAAATATAACAAACGACGAACAAATTATCTCACATTATCTCATGCTCACAAAAATTTAATTAAGATATATTATCTCGTTTTCATCATCATTTTGTGGCCGAAAATCTATTATCTCGTGTCCTTGACCTCTTGAATGAATGTTTTTTTTCTTCAAAGAAAGGCGTAAGATTCCCGTGCTCTGACTCTTGCTCCCTGATTCACGCTCGGTTCTTTCGAGCAGGAAAGCATGTGAATGTCTCGAAACCGGAGCCCCACTGCTGAACGTAGCACTTTCTCTGCCAGCTCCACACACAATGCCAGAGCGGCTTTTCTCCGAAACCCGGCGTAGAGTCGGGCCACGCTCCGCCTCCGCACTCATCCCAAACAGTTTAAAATAAATAAGGGTAAAAGAGCTGACACAAGCGGCATCTCCGTCCGCATCAGAGTGACGGAGCGTATCATCCTTCCACGTCCTGCTCTATTCTGTGTGAGAATACGCTGCGTTCGAAATCCGGATGTCAGCAGCTGACGCAGAGAAAGTCGGACTAACTGAAAAACACAATCATTCTTTTTGTAAAGGAACTGATGCAAACTGAATACGAATAAGTGGACGGAAAAACCTTAGCTGATCCCAACCGACTCAGCAATGTTCACCATAACTGAAGTCTAACTAGTTCCCACTAGTGATAGTTTACCGTTTCTATGGTAACAGCATCCACAATAACAGAATTAATAAAGATATTAGATGATAAAATGGTGCGACTTGAGGAATGTTGAGATATTGTTGATAAGTTGTTTTGATACATGGACTCGTCTCCTGCATCTCATAGTCGTAACATTATCGTATGTTGCTTTGTCACATCAAAATATTATCTCATAATATTACATGTATTATCTTGTGGCCTTGACATAGCTCATATATCATATATATATGCATTTCTAAGTTTACATCATTGATATATCTCATTCAATATATAATAACAAACGTCAACAAATTCTCTCACATCATTTCATGCTCATGAATTTTTTTTACTGAGAAATATCTCGTTTTCATCATCATTTTGTGGCTGAAAATCTATTATCTTGTATCCTCGCGTTATCTCACGGCATTGTTATAATATCTTCTGGCCTTATATGTAATCGTGTGGTTTTGATGCATTATCTTGACTTTAGGAATTATCTTGTGGATTCAGTAGAGTAATTTGGAGGCTCAAAATTTGATTTATTTAGTATATTAAATAAGTTTTGACCTCATCATATCTCCTGGCCTCAATTATCTTGTGGTCTTAATATATTAATTTGCCTCAAAAATCTAAAATCTCATGTCCTTCATGTATGTTATCTCATGTCTTTTATATATTATCTTGTGCACTTGATAAATTAATATGTAAAACTGTTATCTTACAGCTTCTATAGATTATCTCATGGCCTCCGTATATTATCTCGTGTCCATGAGATATTATTTTGTGGCTTCGGTTCATTCACTTTTCTCCATATATATATAAACTCATAGCCTCAGTATAATAACTCATGGCCTCTACGTATGCATCTGTGCCCACCACAAATTATCTTGTGGCCTCAGTCTCTTATCTCATTATCTCAGTTTTATCTTGTGCCCATCATAAGTGATCTACGTAGCATCTCTCATGGATTCTTTTCATTTGATCGGCCAAAACACGAGCCTCAACTGATTAAACTGCAAAATGACATGGCGGAAGAGAGACAGATGACGGCAGATCTCTGTGTTGTCATTTAAAAACGCAGCCCACTTCATCTGCGGCATCCAGATGACCTTCCTCTTCCAACGTCGCCATAGTAACTGCTCTCTTAAACTCGAGAGGGAAAGAAAAATGTGTGCATTCGTTACAAATGTGAATGTCGTCCACAGCTTTTCCCTTCCACATGCAGTGGCGCTGTCCAGGACTAAAACACTAACGAGGGGTCGTGAAAATGCATGTCCACGTGACGAGGTCAATCGAACACGAGAGATTTTTGCCAGCGAGTCTTTTTATGTAACGTGTCGTCTTGCATATTAAGCCACAAAAAAAAGAAAGCTGCATGCGAGGGATGAGACGCAGCATCCGAACAACATGACCTTCTTTCGCTTGATCCTTGTGTAATAGGCTTATGCAAAAGCCTTTTCTTGTTGATTCTTTTCAGTTACAAACAAAAATCTTTCGTATTTATTATATCTTTGCTAGAAACAAAGGTTTTGGAGCAGTTCGTTCTGGATACAGAGGAAAAACTCCTGTCAGGTTCACAAATAGTTTGCTAATTTACTTTTCTTCGTACTCTTGCATGTCATCAGCCATAGCATTTTAAGCAAGGCTGATTTACATTAGGTAATGCCCAGGAAATGCCTTAAATGGCAAACCTCACAGAGCGCCAAAAATAATTAAATGATGAAACATGGAAAAGTGAAGAAAAGCGCCTAAATCCACCAGCCTTTAACTCATCCACCTTTTAGATGGTGCCATTACTTATGCCTAGTGGCTAGTCTTATTTGTCTAAATTGATGGATTTATTTTGGATCAAAAACACAATATTAGCAAACCCTGAATTCCAGGGTGTTAGCAGATTTCAACTCCATAATCATTTCAGCTGAATGTGCTACGTTTCCATCAAGGACTAATACAAACCAGCCAAACACACTGACCATCACATGGAACAATCTACACCACAAAAAAAAAATCTACATTTTCCTTTAATCCATGCTTTCTTTTTTTTTTGAGATATTTTTTTCTGCCGTCCTTGAAATCAACTGTGTCATACAAGAAATCACATAAAACCCCGGTGAATGGAAACCCCACGTGGCTCTGCTGTTCCTGCTGTTCCTGCTGTTCCTCTCTCACTTGGGCCTTTCAGAGCCAAAGTAAGACCACATGGTCCTCTCTGTGTGTGGAACAGATGAAGAGGAAGAGGGAAAAAAAAAGCGGGAAAGGAAGAGGGGGTGGCTTTAAGCCATGGGGTCATGCTGCTCCGCTAAGCATTTGGGAAACACAGGAAGTGGTGATGTAAACAGCGTGATCACGTTTCAGTCACGGGGGCAACGCCGGGAAAAAAGCCATTCTTTTTTTCCGCTGATCTGTGATCGGATTCTTCAGATTTACATCTTGAGCACGTGTGCTAGGGACGGACGTCAACCGTGGCTTGACCTGCTCCACTCAAGCGTCCACTCAGGAGTTCCGTATTAGACTCCAGATTTTTCCATTCAGCACATGATGTACAGTAGAAACCGGTTTCTTTTTAGTCTTTCGTTTTAGTCATTAGAAGTGAGAAACATCACAATTCAAACAAACATTGTGAGGTAAACATCAGGGGTTGAAGTGACGCCATAGTAAACATTGAAAGTCCCGCCCAAGTGAAAGTAATCTCTGTAGTAACAAGGCACTACAGGGTTAAAACTCATACATACTATGGCTGAAGCATAAGTTCTGGTGCCTCTTGAGAAAGCTGTGATGGGAATCAATTCAGTTTATTTGTATAGCGCTTTGGTCTCAAAGTTTAAAATTACTATTTTATCCCTGATGAGCTAGCCTGAGGTGACGTTGGCGAGGAAAAACTCTCAGATGATACAAGGAAGAAACCTGGAGAGGAACCAGGCTCAGAAGAGAACCTCATCCTCACAGATCAAGACTCAAAGTTCCTCCAAAGCAACCACAACAATCCGGTGCCTACTGAGATCTTGTGTGCTGTTACGCTCCATCATGTTATCACCCGTGTCATAATATGATGTGGGCTATTGTGTGGTGAAGTGCACTTCAAGGGCAGACACCTACAGCCATTCGCTGAAATGCTGGAACGAGCCGAATCAACACTATACGCCGTTGTGACGCCCACCAGCCTGCTCAAAGAGGAATAAGTCTTCAACTACTACAGCTTCTCAGATGAAGAGACGTAATCTCTCCTGGTGATTAGTGCATGTAGGCGATGTTATGGGACCGTAAACAAAGGCAGGGTGAAGCTGAACCACACGTTTTTTTCGTCTTAAACCGCAGCAGTGTGTTTATATGATTAGATACATCTCTAAATTAAATACAGCAATGTGCTTTTTATCCATTTCTAGTCATATGAGCTTTCACATTAACCTCCAGGAGTTTTTATTGTGACTGCAGCAGCTAGAATCAATCACAACAATCACACCAACACTGGAGACTCCTTCCACTCCTCCCTTCTTATAGAAAATGTCAATTTTACCAAATCTTTCAAAATACATCAGTATCATTATGACTAATCTAAGATTATGTAAATCGTACACAAATCCTCCCTAATTAGCCCGTTGCTATGGAAACGATAACGTGTTCAAAACAAATATAAATCCATGAAGAGATATTTGGTTAAAAAAAAAGGAGAAGAGCACACTCGGAGTCAGATGAGTCAGCAGCTCATTTAGACGAATCGTACACAAAACTTATTTCAGTCCTCTCCGCATGCCGTAGGAGACGAGCTCTAATCTCTATTTATAAAAGCCATTACGGGTTTAAAAAGAAAGAAAGAACAAGCAGTGTTTAAGGGCAAGATGTCCAGTCAAACCCTAAAGGAAATAGGTGCCTTCTCTTTACATGTGCTGTGTATTCAATATCCTTGGACGTCCTTACATTAAAAAAAAATATATGACATGCCCCTGTTCCTTAATCAGAATAGAGATCATCATTTTGGTTTCCCTAAATAGCTAGAGCTCCAATTAGTTGGTGGATTAACACTAAATCCAGCCCCCCCACACATATATCCTGAGCTACATTCCTCCAAGACAAGACCATCAGCAAGTCCTGTGGGCTTCCTGCAAGAAGCAAGGCCTCAATTTTTAACCAGTTCTCCAGACATCAATCATACTGGAGTGGTAAGTGCTCAGAGGTCAAGCTCTTGGACTATTGTTCATAAGGTCATGAAGTCAAATCCCAGCATCAATAACTTTTAGGTTCCTGTACAGTCACTCTGGACAAAAAACATCTTACTCCATTTTGGTGTCCCCAAATATCCATACGTCTGCTTTGTATACAGCAAGAAAGAGAGAGAGAGAGCTGAAATGCGAGAATGTCAGTGAGTCTCTGTGCCAAGGAGATCCAGGACTCCAGGCATGTTTGGCTCCAAGCTCTCTAAAGCCTCTTCTCATGTCATTGGCCATCTGTTGCTCAGCAGCCCTGCCGATCCTGACGAAGAGCTCCAGCACACTGCTCCAGATGCCTATCCGGCACTTCTTCCCTGAGCTCCAGAGACTTTGCGTCATCTGGCTATCTTCGCCAAATTTCCAGCATGACGTTCCAGATGCCTCCACCCCATTGCTACAGCAGGTGTGTATTTTCTGGGCATCACTGTATACGTTTGTACTGATATGAAACCTCATGCTTTTTATTTCCATGAAATCTGCAATGTGTTTGGAACGTCTTCGATGTCAGGTCTAAAGTTCTACCTAACAGCATCATTAAAAATGTCATTTTTAGAAATCAGGCAGAGGTCAGCACGAGTAAATGTCTTCGTAAATGTTTTCATCGATCGAACCGAGCAAAGAATCCTCTCCATTCAAAATCCGGCACTGATACATCCATCACAAATTACCAAGCACCATCACAGCACAGTTAGATTTAGCCACACCCACAAAACTCCATAAAAGGCAAAGCTCACAGAGGGCCAAAACAGTGGCGAGGTACATATCTTTCTTTCTCTCAAGTCATCAATACCGTGTTCCACAGACGTATCAATCTTGATAAATGATACTAAGGGACAGAATGTTATTTATCTTTTAGAAAGGAAGCAGCTCTAACTGCTGGATCACAACACAAAAGCTCTCATTACTGTAATATTTGTCGAACCATCGCTGCTAATCGCTAGACAAATATCACCTTCAAAGTGCTAGTTTCCTTCAGTAGCCTTCAATCCCAGCAGCAAAGCCGAAAGGACACGCGTGCTCTCTAAAGACGAGGTTTAAGAAGAAAATAAAAAAGGGCCTGTCAGGCAAATTTAGAGAGAGAGCCTTTGTTTTGCCATTACAATGGCCTACTTTCTCTTCCTTGTCCAGGGAATAACATCAGAATCTCATCGCTGTGGCACCAAGCGACGGCAAGAACTGCCTCACGTTTGGCGCCACAATCTTACCTCCCTTTCCGGACACTAGGTTTGGGTCAAAGATCAGCTCCCAAAGCTGTACTCATTAGCATAACTGTGAATGGCGTTTTGAAGCAGTGATTGACAGGAAGACGAGGGATACAAACACATCTCGACAAAGGGCCTTTATGGCAGAGGCACGTGCTGTCAAATATCCAAAAAAAAAGAGGGCTAATTCAGATGACAAGCGGACTCCGTCAGGCAATTCAATATTCTTGGTTGTTGGGGGGTGTTTTTTTTTGCACAGCAGGCCTCTGCATACGTTTTGTTACTACCGCAAGTCAGGGAATCATGTTACAAGAATAAAAGCCCCCACTTTATCATATTAGCCCAATTATCCTAGGATGGATACGACGGCTCTGAAATTCTTTTACCACAGCGATTTATCTCCTCAGTTCTCCACTGAATACACACCCGAGCAAAATCCATCAGTGGGTTAGCCGAGCAGAACGGAGGCACAGCCCAAGGTTGTGGGGATTAATCCTCAACCCGGGTTCCTATGGGTTTCTTCTACCTCACAAAAAAATCATGGCTGTATATGGTATCATCCCCCAGTCAGAGAAACAAGAAATTTCATGATGAAGAATCCTGACCAATCAGGATGATGGAATCAATGCATCATCATCATCATCATTATAATATCCTCCACCTTTTCAATAGCTTGTGGTTAGGATTGGGCAGCAATCAATTGTTTTATCAAAAGGTGGTAGAGGAGATGCCAAAAGAGCTACATTCTACACCTAGCTCAACTAGCATGAAGCAAAGCTGCAACCTTGTCTTGCAACAAATGACCCACCCCAATTTCCTTTTTAGGACCTGGACAAAACAGCAATGGCAACGGTTCTGTCCAAGTCCTAAAATTTCCTGTTCGGTTTTGTCCGAGTCCTAAAAAGGAAATGTGGGCGGGTCATTTGTACGACATAATACGAGATCATGTTCTTCGATTAACTGTGACGCACATATCCAAACCATTTCACTGCATTATTTTAGGCCATCCCTTTATCGTTGACCAAAACCTGGCCACATTCAAACCATCCCATAATACTCATGCTAATTTACCCGATCTCAGCGATATACACATTTAATCACGTCGAGACCAGATCACTGGCTGCGACAGTAATAATGCGAGACACGGAGTAGTGGGTGGGGCTTCCAGGAGATTAGTTGCTCAAACTGATTCATATGTCCATCAGGTTGTTTTTATTCTGTCTAGGGAGACCGAGACTGCATCTTTTCGAGTTCCAGGATGTTAAAATGCAGAGCTCGTAGACAAAATGCGCAAAATGTTGCTGATGCAATCGTTTAATTGGTTAAATTTGGCGTTTTTTTTTTTTTTTTTGGAATGAGCACACCAAGCCATGGAACAAACATTCATTATGTAAAATCCTGACAAGTTTCTCATTAAGCGACAAAACAAATGGATTTATGCAAACTCCAGGAGACGAAATTATTCGCTGGTTGCTAATCTGATCTACAGCTTATACGTACATCGACGTTAAGCCCTCACTCCGTTCTCCCGATACACACGAGTAAATAATTTCTCGGGCAAAATGAGTTCATTTTGTCTTCGTCTGGACCATTGTTTAGACTGCTAGGTTCAAGTCGGAGAGGGTAAACGAGGTGGAGGCAAAATAATCACTGGCTGAACGTTGGAGCATTCAGAGTACGTGCGACCGAGCCGTACAATCAGATCAGAGTTGCTCTCTAATCCTTCTTTTTTATTTTTTTAAATTCCTCTTCTCTTCTCATCCTCAGCAAAACTATGAGCCTCTGGTTCCTAAGCAACAGGCAGGCAGTGCTTTTAATGCAGAACCGCGGCAAAAGTCTGCAGTCCAGGCGTACAGGTGGGTGGGTGTGCACACACACACACACACACACACAATCACTGTCTCACCCTGTAACAGCTCTACAAGGTTTGCTGCAGTGAAGAGCGCTGCATAGATTCTCTCTTCGGACATTTTTTTTTCCCACCCTGACGCATTAAATGGCAGTTCAGAGCCACGGGAGAGGAAGAATGCAGCAAGAGCGTCATTTTTTTTTAAAGCCATATTCTTTGTTTATGCAGGAGGAATGAAAAAAACACCACATCTGGGAACGAGAAAACGATTAGAGAAGCCGAACATGTGAAGAGCTCCGAGACGTTAACGACGAAACGCTGCGCATGCAAAAGAGCTCAAGCCATCGTGTCCTGCTTTGTCTTCGTTTCTAGGGGGGATAAAAAGATGAGACGGGGAGAAAAAAATGTAAAAAGTAGAGTTTGTTTTTGTTGCTTTCAGAGACGGTCGTCGATGATTGACGCGAAACGCAACCTTCGAACTTCTTGTTTTATTTCAATTCAGGACTACGAGAGTTCACATGCTAATGAACGTGAGGCTGCAGTCAGAAAACCGACTCCAGTTAGAAATTTCTGGAACGACATGGACATTGTTGTGTGGCTAAAAACAGCACGTGTGGATGAATGGATGAGTCATGAAGTCAACTTCTGGGTTGTTTTTTTTTTTTTTGGGTGGGCAACTCGGGAGTTGGCTTGGGGGAGTGGCTGTGTTAACAGAAATGTAAAAAAAATTTCTATTTCATTTCACAGAATTTTGCGCAAGGTTACTGAACATTCGTTATCATGCTACTAATCAAGTCTCCTGTCCTATCGTAGTAAATTATCGGTCTGATCTGGTGCTTAAGTGACACTCTGAGGTCTACAGGTGACAGTAACGCCATGTTGTGATGCTACATAAGGAAAGTCATCATTGTCGTTTTCCGATATCAGCATGTCCTGAAGTGTTGCCAGCTACGTGTGAGGTTGACGAAACGCCCGTGAAACAAGTTACAGCATCTATAAAGACTCGTTTAAACAGTTGTATAAACGGTCGTGATGTTACCATGGCAATGTGTCACGCTGCCAAGAATCCATGAATCCTTCAGTGCGGATAACTTCAAGCTGAATGTTCAAGCGCAGACACTGGAGACTCCTTCCATAAACATTTCCGAAATGCTTACGAAAATTCAGCGGTTGCTATAGAAACGAGAACAGCATCGTTCGTTAAAACCTATTTGGAAAAACAATTTGAAAATGAGAATGAATCCTTCTGACCAGTCAGAATGGAGTACGAAGTCATTGTCGAACGAATTATCAAGTCGTTCCACCCTCCTTCAATCAGATAGCATTTTTGGACATTTTGCTATCCTTTCAGCCTCTGACGATGTTTCTTTCCAGATAAAATGCAATAATATTATCATAAATCATTATCTTGAAATCTTTCGCTGAGTCAGTCAGCCAACCGAGGAGTCATTATTACCAGGTCATGTGGCCTGAAGGTCAAAAACAGTGTTTAAAAGGGCAGCACTATTACAGAACCCACAAGGATACCAGCAATCAAGGCTAATAAATAAATAAATACAACAAAAAAGCAAAGCCTTATAGGTTGAAAGCATCTAAACGACCCTTATGTTCAACCATCAGGATATACTGTAGCTGCGTCCTAAATCGCGTACTTGTGTACTATTCTATTACATTTTGTAGATAAATAGTGACTAGTGTGTTCCAAGATGAAGAACCCAGATGAAGCACCTTCATGCACTCAACACTCACAGCTTTGTTTAGCTGAAAAGGGGTGTGGGTTAATTTTCAAGATGGCCAATAACAAGCTGTCCAGTGGACAAGACGTTTTATTAAAGTCCTTTAAATAAGCCCATGTTGTGTTATGTATTTCTTATCTGCAATCTGATGCATCAGTCATTCGCCATCCACCGGGAAATGGCTAGTACTTCCGTTTAGTTTAAAAAAATATTAGCGTTCCATTAGAGACGATATGACCATACTAACATCATACGCTAGTTTCTAGAGTACGTAGTGTGTAGTGTAAATGCAGAGTGTGTATTCATTTGTGACTCAGCGAAACCTTCGTATGGATCCACAGTATTGTTGAATTCTGGATTCTGATTGGTCAATTAAGGTGTTGATATGTTTTCTACAATAGCAGCTGTGATGTTACACAAGAAATTGATGAAATAGTGACGTTTCCTTTCAACTGACGTAGAAGCAGATGCAGCCTTTATTTTTGTCACATGTACATTACAGCACAGTGAAATTCTTTCTTCACATATCCCAGCTTTGGAGGATGGGGTCAGGGCACAGGGTCAGCCATAATGCAATGCCCCTGGAGTAGGGAGGGTTAAGAGGCCCAACAGTGCTGGGGCATAACCTGACCTTCTGATCAACAACTCAAAGCCAAGTGGAGATACCTTGGGAAAAACTTCTCACCATGACACATAACTATAAACAGATAAACAAAATGCAGTCATTGTTTCATAAATAAACAAAAAACTTGTTGTAATCTTCATTACACTGCTGTGGGATAATGTCTTAAAGAATAAAACATTTGCAACAGTATCTCCAGCATTAACCCTCTCCACTTCATCGTTAATGATTCTTTTATTTACCCTGCGAGTGTGACACCAAGGCTGCCAGTCTACAGTGTTCGTTAAGGGTTAAACGGCAGCTGGGTTTGATACAATGGCTCTTGAAGAGCTGTTACAGACTTGCATGTTGTATCATGAACCAAAATCACACAAAGGTCATGCGTGGTCTAAACAATTCTACAAGATAATAAGCCTTCTACAAACATTAGAGCCTTCATTCTGGAATAATAACGAGCTTCAAGTGCACCAGAAGTTCACTTGGAAATCTTGGCTTGAGATACAAAGAGATATTCTTTCTTGTTGAGGATTCTCAATTCTGATTGGTTGGAGGGTGTTGATTTCCTTCATTTCCTTCCAATACGTTGTCCTATAGTAACGACACAACTCATATGGAAGATGCGCCTCATTCATGGTGAGGGTTTATTTACGGAGATTCTCGTTAGCATGAGCCTTAAGATTCAAGAAAGGAAACAAGCTGGTCAGGGAACATCTGGTTACAGCTGCTGCAATGTATGTTTCACAGACTTTCAACATGCATTGTATCTAAAAATGGATTAAAACTAAAGTACTTGTCGTTCTTTAACACTTCAGGCAGGCGGGAATTTGCTGTTATTGGAAAACAATCATCTTCAGAAGACTGATAGAAAAATACTTGCATCTCAACTGTTCTGTTCTGTTCTCTGAAGAAACTCACCACTTTACAAAGTATCTCTGAGTGCACTTGATGGACGAGCGCAGGAAGAACCATCAACCGGGGCATTCGCTTCACTCTGCCTTGCCAATATCAAACCCAACTGTCATAAATCTCCCTAACGCAGCCTAGATCGCTAATCAATAAACAAGCACAGGCTCTGGTAAAAGGCCTCAATGTACATCCATCCGTTTCCTGTACCACTTATCCTGCTTAAGGTGGCAGAGAACCTGGAGCCAGTCCAGGAGACTCAGGGTACAAGGCAGGGGCACTAACTGGATAGGGTGCCAGTTCATCACAGGGTACAATCACACACTCACACACTAGGGGCAATTCACAGACCACAATTAGCCTATGGAGCAAGTCTTTAGACTGGGGGATGAACCTGGAGTACACAGAGGAGACCACCGAAGCACATTCAAACTCCACGTATTGCTAGACAAAGATGGAAATCGAACCCCTGCCTCCCAAGCATGCTAACCACCAAGCCATGCCCCCTGTAATGTACAGTACGTGAGAATGAACGCAAGCCACTACACTGTCCCTTTTGTCTATAAAGTATGTCGTACACTGCAGGCAACCAAACTCTGAAATTCTACAGAGTCTCCTTGCTCGTCATCACCCCTCCAAATATTGGTGCTAGTTAGTGTCATGGGTACTAGCATCAAATGATTTTCCATTTCAATGTAATGTGACAAATCCAAACATTTGGCTTAAACGATTCCTCGGATCAATCTTATGGCACTTGAGGTCCTCAGTTCTTCAATCGCAACTTTAATTCTAACATATGTACAATTGCTTCCACTCAATTATGTAGCTAACAGAGTTAACTAGCCTTTCTAGTCAATCGATCAACCCAGTCTGAACTTTAGTTTTATACAGCTACTAAGAATTTTCAGTGCAGCCAAACACTAGCTGCTAGAGTCACTTGTAGCTTGTTTCTAGTCGATGTGAAGGGATCGCAACTGTTCAGCAACAACAATGTGGGTGTGGCCTATCCAGTGTTCTGTACCAATAGTAACAAGTATACCTTCTAAATTGTAACAAATAAGTTTGTTTTGCTAGGATTTGTGCTCGCTTCCCTGGAAAATTAGCTATATACACTCTCTGGTACTTCCTTCCAAGGTTTAATTTTTCTTAGTGATGTCTCTGGACACATTTAGCAAAATGTTGTATACACATTATGACTATTACTCTTCTATTTTTGCATATTAAACAGTAACTGAGGACTAAAACTTACTGAAAACATATATAGAAAAGAATTGTACGTGGTGTGAATGCAGGAATCCTGGGAGGATGTAGGAATTGAGTCAGTGATGAGTATCAACAGCTCATATGCACGAGCCTGGTATGACATAGGGAAGGTGTGGGATTGTCGTTTACACCACAAGATTGTGTCTGATGCTGAACAGGAACACCTCGGATTTCTTCATGGTTGGGTTTTTTGGTAGCAGCTGGAAAATACCGCATTGTTTACCTTTTTTTTTCTTCTGACGATCAGAAACGATATTTTCATCCATGGAGTAAATATCGCGATTCTGAAGTGCATCATAGATTGAAAAAAAACAGACTAAATTATTAAAAATGTTTTGAAAAGGGAGGCTCTGAGATAAATATTTTGGTGATCAGATGATCTGAGACACTCCCGAGTGTTTTTAGTACCTCAGGTGGTGTTTTGCTACATGAATTTAAAAAAAATCAATCAATGCATAAATAAATAAATAAATAAATAAATAAATAAATAAATGGAAGAAAGAAATGAAGGGAACAGGGCGCCGTTAGCACGCGCTGCTACAGCATTAGGTGATGCGGTGATGTGGATCTCTCTCTTGATAACCGGCTTACCTTCGATGGAGATGACGTGCTCGCGGATCTGGTTCTGCAGCGCCAGGTCGTCGATGCGCTCGATCAGGTCGTAGATGGCGTAGATGTTCGGGTGCACGGACTCGAAGCGGTGGATCTCGGCTCGGATCGCCGCAGAATTGGACAGAACGAACTGCGAGCTCGAAGCCCCGGACTGAGCCGCGGGCCCCGACGCCGTCCCCGAGCCGAACTGACCCGGCCCGGAGCTGCCTGATGATCCGGAACCGAACTGAGACGCCATGGGTTGCGGTACGGGTACCGGGACCGGAGCTGGGACCGCACCCGGAGCGGGCATGGCCGGCTGTGACGGCGGCGAGATGCCCGAGACCGGGACGCTCGACTGGTAATTCATCGCGAGGAGGACTAAGTTAACGTGCTCGGTTGGTGTGAGAAATAACGGGGGTAGGATTTGTGGCTGGATCGGCGTTACGGTGCGATGTTTTGATGCATCAACGCTCAGTCTCCGCCTGCAACGATCCGCGCTTCATATTACCAAAACTTGATGCGCGAGCATTGTTCCCCTGGCCACGGGGCTCGTTTTTTTCCCTTCTATTCTACCGCGTATTGTCCTTCTTTAGTATTGGGACGCCTTATCGACCGGACACGCCTTTTGTCACGCTACCCGCGCTCCCTTTAAAAAAATTGTGTTACCAAAATGAATTATTTTGTTTCTCTTCTTAAGCCGCACAATGAGTCCGTTTCAGCGGAGCGCGCGCGGGTCCATGGACTGCGGCGTTTGTGCACTGAAGAAGTCATAAAGCCCAATAAAGCCTTTCTCTCTCTCTCTCTTTCTCTCTCCCTCTCGTTCTCTCTCTTTTTTTTCTTCTTTGGGTCCGAGTAGCTCCGCCCAGCGTGCCCACCTCCGCGCGCGGTGACGTCACAGAGCGCGTAATTGCTGCGCGCGAGGATGGATGGACGGATGGAGAGATGGAAGGAGGGAAGGTGGGAGGGAAGGATGGATGGGGGAGGGTGTAACGCGATTGGACGTCCTTGTGGTGAAGGGATGAAGCTCATCAGTTTGATTCTCGGCCATATTATGCAATCGTGTGTTGTATTTTTTTGACATGCAAAGGCCAAACACACACACACACACACACACACAGAGGAATGAGCAACCTTTAGTCAGCATATTGAGAGCCAGCCTTTGTTGTCAACTTTATACAGTTTCCACTTCTCTGCATTAAAGGATGTCATTTCAAACCATAGAAAATAATTACATTAGGAATAAAACCCTCACTAATCACATCGATTTGTCATCGTTTGCAGTGATTAGTTTATCAACAAGCAACATGTCATACTTTATGTCTGTTTATAGTTACATATAAGGCTGTGGATCGTCCTCAGAGACAGTTCTAACATACGTTATAGCAGCTATAAACAACACGGTCCTGAAGATGATGGGGAAAAAAATGAACAAAAAACCTCTGATATACCCATCTCCTATAGATCATAGTACATTACATAAGCATATCTCAGAACTTTAGAGCTCCCACAGATGGGTAAGCTAAAGAAAGCTTTATACAAATGAGCTAAATCTAAACAGATTCCACGGACCAATCCGGCGGCGCACGAGGTCCGACTTTTCTTCAGTTCCCCGCTCACTACAGTTCATTCCCATTTAGTTTCATGATTACGTGTATAAGGAAGTGTCAGAGATCTTCGGTGCCTCCTGCGAGGATTTGTAACTAGTAACTACTTAGCATGCTTTGCTAGTCTGCCAGCTAGTTATATATTATTTATTTCTAGCGCTAATTCTTTATCCGTAGCCTTTAGAACTTGTCTTTCGGAACTGGTTCAACTCCATCTCCCTGTTTGAGACAAATAGGTGTTTTTTTTCCCTTTTTATGTGACATGTTTATTCGATCACAATCTAAATTGGACGCTTTCTCTAACAGCTCTATGTACTTTATCACTGACCCGTGCGCAGGAAGGAAGCAGTGATTACAACTTCCTGAAACTGAGAGAGGGATAAATCTGTGTTAAACACTTGAAGTGGCCACTTGAAGAATGACAGGAGGAGGGTTGTAGCACACTTAATTTAACTTCCTTCGAATTGTGTGTAGGCATGCTAGCTTATGGACTTGCTAGCACAGTCACAGGGTTTGCTCACGGACGGCCGAAGGTTCGAGGATCCGTTCCGATGATTTAGACAAAAATCCACTGAATCATCTGTTACAAAAACGCTTGCATTATTATTTGCCTGATTTCTTTATACATCTTTAACTGTGCTAGTGCCTTAAGCAGTCTTTTCATCTGCCCTCTTTTACAGAGTGAGGATAAAAACTCATTAAACTTTATTCATTAAGAGATAAGACAAAAAAGGGGGAAAAAACGAGCTGGCCTACTTTCACACTGTACAATTTCACCTTTTCAGCTTCTCTAACTTACTGCTGCTGCTGATGCAGCACTATAATATATATAAATATATATGAAGTGTTAAGAAACTTTTACAAGACTGTGTCATTTTAAGCATCCTAAAAATAAATTTCAAAAAACCCTCATAAAATAATCCAAACAAATGACCTCACAAATGGTGGGAAAAAGGTGGTGTAAAAAATAAATTGTGTTAAAAAATAAAAAAAATAAAAAGAAACAATTTGTGTAAATCAAATCAAAATAAATGTAATTTATTTAAAGAATTTAATTAAATAATTTGTGAAAATTGCATGGAAAAAAAATCAACAATTAATGGAAACATCACGTGAAAATAAACGTGTGTAAAAAAATAACAAAAAAACCTGTGAAAATTAATAATGTAAAAAAAAACGTGGTGATAAGATGATAACTCATCAAAGACATCTGAACGTCTCCATTCTGACCTCACGACACACACCTGCTGTGTTACACACAAGCAGTGACACTACAGCTCGTCTTTTTTAGTGTACAGTGTGAGATCATCATTAAACTCTTTTTGAAAAAAATTCAAATGTACCTTCATTTAGTACAACCAAAGCAGTACACCACACACACACACACACACACACACACACACACACACACCATTACCATATCAGTTTCATCCTCGTTCTGCATCTAAGCCCCAGCAGGTCACATAAAGCGGGAAACAGCGCCACCTGCGGCAGGACAGGGAATCACTCAGCGGCTCCTGTGAAGTATTTGGTTTCCCTCTGCTGGTGAAGCTCCTGCATGTTCGTGCTGAAGGATCGGAGAACAGAACAGTCGGAGTCTGGATCCTCTGAGAACGTGAGCTGCTTGTTAATCATGAATCTGCCCTCAGAGGCGCAATGTGTTGTTTTCCAGATTAGTTATGTAGAAGAATACAGAAGGCGTGGGCTCTCTATTCATCCATCCATCCATCTATCTATCTATCTATCTATCTATCTATCTATCTATCTATCTATCTATCTATCTATCTATCTATCTATCTATAAAGCATGGATTCTCTCTTTCTTTCTCTCTCTCTCTCTCTCTCTCTCAATCTATCTAATCTATAAGGTGTGAGCTATCCATGTACCCATCTATCTATCTATCTATCTATCTATCTATCTATCTATCTATCTATCTATCTATCAATAAGGCATGTATTCTCTCTCTCTCTCTCTCTCTACACATATATATATATATATATATATATATATATATATATATATATATATATATATATATATATATATATATATATATTCACCCCCTTAGACATTGCAGTGTTTTAGCCTGGAACTGAAATGAGTTTATGGATTTATGGAAATGGATCTGTCTAACATTTGAAGATGCAAAATATTTTCTCTGTTCCCCAAAGATAGAACAAAAACAGCAGACATTTGTGAGTAGCATAAGTATTTGCCCTCCCAGATCAACACCACATATGGCTGCAATTTTAGCTGCCAGTCCTCTGGGGTATGTCTATATCAGGTTTGCACATCTGGATCCTAATATTTTTGCCCATTATTCCTGGTAAAATTGCACCAGCTTGGTCGGAATGGGATGGAGGTCATTGGTAAACAGCAAGTCTTGCTACAGATTCTCACTTGGACTGGGCCAAGAATCTCTTTGGAGTAGATTTGGTACTATACTTCTGATTTAGTTTGAACAAAGCTCTGCCACAATCTCGGGTATCTGGCAGCCTGGCAGATTTCTTCTGAGATGATCCTGGATTTGGTTCCAATTTCCAAGTTCCTCTGGATGAACAGTATCCACACAACATGATGCTACCACCACCATGCTTCACTGTGGGGATGGTGTTCTCAGGGTGATGAACAGTGATGTGTTTTCCAGAGCTTTGTCCTGCACTTGTTTTCAGAGATCCTTGGTTGTCATGATGCTGTTTGTTTAGGTGTGTTTGTTTGGAGAGAGAGAGAGACAGGATGCAAAGTGGTTACACCAGCGTGTCACTGTATTGCCAAAGGTTTGTGGACGTGTGACCAAGGCTTTCCACTAGATCTTGGAGCATGACTGTGGGGATATATGTTCATTTAACCACAAGGTCAGGCTCTGATGTTGGGTATGAAAGCCTGACACACATTCAGCATTCCAATTTATCCCAAAAGTAGGGTTGAGGTCATCAGTGCGGTTGAGGTCAGGGCTCAGTGCAGGTCACTGGGGTTCTTCCATTCTAGCCTTGGCCAACATTGTTTTTTGAACAGGTTTGGGCCTCTTAGATCCAGTGAAGGGAAATTGTAATTCTACAGCATAGAAAGAAATTCTCTGCTTCCAACTTTGTGCCAGTTTGGGGAAGAACCACATATAGGTGTGAAGGTCAGGTGTCCACATTCTTTTGGCCACATAAATTAACTCAGGGTTTTCAAAAGCATTAGGGTGAATACTCAAGGTTTTCCATCCATGATTCCATTCAATTTCTGTACTGCTTATTTGACACGAGGACAAGGGGAACCTGGAGCCTACCCCAGGGGCACAAGGAGGGGGACACTTTTGACAAGGCACAAATCGACTACTACGCATGCTTTTGGACTAGTGGAGTACTTGGAAGAAACCCCCAAAGCTTGAGGAAAACATGCAAACTCCAGAGCAAGGGCAGCAATTGAACCCCCATCACTGGAGGGGATGTGTAAGGCAAGTGTCCTTACCACTGTGCCTTCGCAAACATCATGTCATTTGTAAATTATTTTAGAAACTATCTGTGGTCTGTGGTTTATGAGTGTGCACACGGTAGTGTGTGTATGTGTGTGTGTATCTCAGCCTTTATTTTCATGGCCCTTTTTATCCTAACAGATGGTCCCTTTGGCACTTGGTATAGGATGGACAGCTCCTCAGGCGTGAGGGGGAAATATACAATCGGCAGGGTTTTCCTATTGGCACAGTGTAGCTAGTTCACCAGCTGCTCATAGTGTATCTCTCTGTTCATTCTGTGTGTGTGTGTGTCTATTCATGATTTATTGCCCAACACAACAGACAGCTGCAAAAACACAAATGAAAAAAATGGTGATAAAATGCTAAAATGTTACACTGGTAGTCTGGACAGAATTTTTATCTTGAGACAGTGGAATTAAAGGCTTATATTTGACAGTTCTGTGTCTGTTAGGATATTGGCATATCAAGTCACAGCATGTAAGTAAGTAGCATGCAGATACACTGGCTTTGTTTTCCAAAGCTTGCAGGAAAATCGAAATCATTAGACAGAAATATGGTCAAGAAACAAGCAATGGTGTTGAACAACATGAACTAGGAAAGCCGATAGTGACCCGTGACCATGAACTTGGGTGGTTACTGGGTGTTGTAGTTGGTGGCGGCCATTGTTGTAGTCCACATTGTGTTCTGGATGTTGTAGTTCCTGGTGTTAACACGAGAAACTCAATAATAACCAGATAGAAATTCAGTTCAAGGTCTTATGCATGAGGATATTGAGTTACACTTGAAGAGTTTACCATTCTAAATGACAAAAAATTGTTAAGCAAGACACATTTTTAATAGATACTAGAGTTGCAAAATTATGAAGAAGGCTTGGCTCTCAACTAGATGGTTGATGATTGTGTTCTGTATTGCATGTGGCATTGGGGAAGTCCTTTAATTCAGCAAAAGTTAATCCCTTTGAAAGGGAACTCATTGACAACTCACCTAGGCCATGACATGGGGCAACTCTCCGCTAACTAGGTTTATGCTCGTCTTCAAGTGTGGTTAACACAAGCTCTACATTATATGTGCAAATCTGCTATGCCTTGTATGTTAAGATCATTCTCGATGCTTGTTGCCAAATATCCCTGGACAGCAGGACTTAGGTTTCATAATCAAGAAGCGATCTTGGCCAAAATAGCCATATGTTTGGCACCTGTTGGTCACTGCAACCTGGTTTTAGTTTCCATGAGGGACATAATTGTCTTGCACAAACATTGAGCAGGGGATGTCACACCCTTTCAGACCCCTGAAACACCTCAGGCATCGGGGGAACCCCTATCAGCACAAAAAGGTTGTGGCTTGTTATGGAACACTTAATAGCCAAAAACAGTGATCACTGGATGGTGATTATACAAGATTAGTGGATCCTGGTAAGTGGTCTTTTTGGTAAAAGAAGTAAAAGAAAGAGATGTGATAGAATATGTAGAACCCACAGTTCAAACAAGGAGTTCTAGTCAACTTGTTTCCTAGTTGAGAGGGTCTTACCGGTTTCCTATGCTAAAAGTGATGTGTACATCAAGCTGACTGCAGTGATCACTTCGGCTGAAGGAGTTGAAGAGTTACATGCCCTAGAGATAAGTTTGTCCTGCATGTGTTAGTGGCCAGATATCTCCGGAGTCACCTTGTGGTTTAATCTGGAATTTGTGCCAAAGGTCTTATCACATCAACTTCATGAATCATTCAGTTGACCTTGCGGCCTTCAGTGACGATAAGCCTGCAGAGCATTTCTTGTTTTGCGCCCTATGGAGTTATTTGGACTGGACAGTGGCCATCTGATCATCAGACCAACTGTTCATCTGCCACGGAGGAAGGACACAGGGGGATTCCCTTGTCTCAATAGATACTGGCTCATGAGGAGGTAGTCTTCATCAGCATGGACTCTATAGGGGCTGGACACTCAGCTCCTACTCTGACAAAGTTAAAATTGTCATCCGAGGTCATCTCTGAGCATCTTACATGGGAGTCCTAAGGTGAGTTCCTCTTGGTATACATTGCCCAGGTTTTCTCCCTGGCGATTAGGAGAGGTGAAATAGAAACTCTAACAGTATGCAAATAAATTCAGCTCCATTGTGTTTACAGTAGACATGGTGTAATTAGGGCAAGAATAAACTCTTTGAGCCGGGATGAAAAAGGAACAGGAACCGAGATCCCCCCAAAAAAAAGAAAGCAACCCGTCCTCCGGCCAGCAACGGATACTGAAACGAAACAAAGGACCAAATCTACATAATCGCATGGCATTTGGCATGAGGAAATGTTTGTGAGATAAGTAGTGTTTAAAGTCTACGGCAAGTGCGGAAGCTGTGAAGAAAGGAAGATGCTAGAAATATAGTCGGTGATCATCACAGCAGGACATGAACATGATACCAATAGAGTACAATGCATTAAAGTTAGGATAAGATTCCATGGTCAGAGCGCCAGCACTATTGGAACTGACTGGTTGGTCAAGATGGTGGACTTCAGTTATTTCAGAGTGATCTATTAAACAGCAATCACTACCACATTCAGGGCAGTGGTGGCTCAAGTGGTTAAGGCTCTGGGTTGTTGCTCAGAGTCTTGGGATTTAAGCCCCGGTACTGTCAACCTGCCATTGTTGGGCCCTTAATTCTCACTGCTCCAGGGTCACTGTATCATGACTGACCCTGTGCTCTGACCCCAACTTCCATAGATGGTATATGCAAAGAAAGAATTCTGCTGTTATGTATGACAAAGAAAGGCTTCTTTCAAGGGAATATTTCTTCTTATTTGACATCATTTATTATGCAAATGTGTTGTTTGGTATCCATGACAGCTCATGTACATATTTTGCTCATATGGCTTTAGAGAGAAGACTGAAGTCAGCAGCCATATGCTACTATTTTATCCTCTTTTTTTAGAAGTTCCCAAAAGAAATCACTTCAAGGATTGACACTGGTGCTTTAGTAAATGAGAGAAAAAAAGTACTTGAAGCTGTACATCGTAGTTCTTGGTAAAACCACAATCACACAGCGAGAAAGAAGATTCCATGCTCACACAAATCTGCCATGAATATTGCATCGCCCTTTAGGGGATCTGCTCCACAACAGAAAATCACCTCAGGATCAGTATTTATTAAAAAGTCTTCTAATATGAAGAACGTTTTTTTTTTATTCTTTCAGCAGCTTCTCTTATATATAGAGAGAGAATCACACAATCACACAATTTTATATGAATTACAATTGAACGCTGTGGTGAGAGAAGACGGATATCGGTTCAGTTTTGTTTTAATGACTTCTCAGAGTCATTTTAGTTAATAAGATCTGTAAAGGATAATTAATGAAAATGTATATTGTTTGAATTTACTGAGACTTATTCATTTACCAGAGAAATTCTTTTTATTACAGCATGAGAAACTGAGCATCTTCTTGCTCTTGATTGATTTCTTAAATTCATCTTACCATGATGATGTACTGATATAGATTATTAACACTTCACACCTTTATGAGCGTGTAAGGTAAGGTAAGGTTGCCACATCTCTCATGTCTAAGCTGCTCATTCGAAGGCAGGAGTCTCCAGTGTCAGTGCTTTGTAAAACTATGTTTTCAACACAAGTAAGACTTTTACATATTGCGGCTCCTCAGTAACAACATGGCAAACTTGGCTAAATTTTTTTACTGTGTCAGGTTCAAAACAGATGTTTACAGCTGCTTTAACATAAGGCATGATGAAGGAACTTGTTTTGCATATGTTCCACAACATATGTGGTCTTGAGTATTGTCAGAAGACTGATGACGCTACAGGAAATAAAAACAAGCTGTCAGTCACAGCTTTGTTACACCACTGTGTCATTGATTATTTTTGCCAAGTCCCCCCCCCACCCCGAACATCTCATTAGCAGTTAAAATCGGAACCCTCGCTGTTGGGGTTAAGCAAAAAGTCCTAACCCTGAGCTACTCAGGTGAATAAATGTAAATGTAATCAGACTCCAGTGTCATTGGGTCTACAGCTAGAGTTTTCTGCAGTCCAGTCACATCGTTTTTTTATGTAAATGCACATGCAGAACAACATGGTGGGGTAGTTAAACTGTCAGTTGGTGCGTTCGCAAAATTAATTTCCCTCCTGGAGGAATAGACCGGTTCGTATTCGAGGCCGGAATGTCGATGAGCTATGTCTAAGATTATGATAAAGTGCTTTTTGGAGAACTCACTGAGCAGACGGGTCACAAGGGCAGTTTTGCTGCATTCCTTTAAGGCAGATACAATAACAGCCAATCAGCTTTTTGAATGAAATTTTAAGCTATGTATGAGGACTGCAATGGGGAGGGGTGTGCCCGGTGAGAGGGGTGGAGGTGATTTAAATATTTATAAACATTCTTTTGGCTGCATGGGTGTAACCCACAAAGTGGTATTTTAATAATAGTAATTATTCTGAAATGGGGATTGGTTCATAGCAACAAGGCTGACCACTGGTTCCATAAGCAGCAGTCCGAGCACAGTGTCAGCATCATTCAGCTCAGAAAACTGCCACCACACACCGAGTTACAGTAAACTTCCCATAATGCATGAGGAATTCCTTCAGAGTAGCAAGCATTGCTTTAAATACATGGCAGACACAAACAAATATGCTAATTAGTGGGCGTGGCTACTATTCATTAAATCCGCTTCAGCCAAATCTAGCTCTAAACAGTCGTTCCTTCTCTTCAGGAAACTGAAAAAGTGCATCCCTCTGTAAAATATGATTTAGTCAGTTGCTATGACATCCGAACTGCGCTGTGTCTCTTGCACGTGCAAGAAGGAGATTTTCTCGCCTCTAAATAAAGACGCTCCTCAGACACAGTAGGGGTCCAGGTGTCCAGTCGGTCTATAGGTCGAGCGATGACGTCCAGCCTCTGTTTAGATTAAAGACTCCCCCCTGCCCATCCCCGTTCCTCAGTGGGAGATGAACAGTTGGTCTCAGGATCAGATGGCCATCATCTAGTTCGGAATAATACACGGTGAAGGACGCTCTTGACGCTCGACGTCACCTATACTGACATCTTAGGGGTCAGTTGAGAAATTCACAAAGTGAGGAATCCAGAATTCAAAAGCAAGGTCACTCCAGAGTCACCTAGTCTGGCAAGGACAATGATATATAATTAAAGTCTGTAAAATTATTAATGAGTCATTAAAATGAACTGTGATGCCATTGTAAAACAATAGGGGAAAAATAGATGGCAGTAGGGGGGTATTGGTGTTTTATGTTTAAGAAAAAATAAAAATAAGGTGTCAAAAAGAGCTCATTTTTAACCCTTTGGGGCACTGCACCCTGTATTCTCATGTATACAGGCACCCTACTGGGCATTTCTTCACGTTTTTCTATTTCCCACTAGTGTATGTTACCAAGACTGTAAAGGCAACCTAGAGTGCACAGGTTTCCTTGCATGCAGAAGAAACCTATAGGGCACCGCATCACATATTCAATACTGCAAGTGCACCCTAGAGGGCGTGTCATCTCATTTTCTTTGCATGTAGGAGAATTCAGAAGTTTGCTGCATCATGTATTCTCCACTGGATGGGGGCCTGACTCACACAAAGGGGCACCTAATATGGAACATAGTGGCACCCTAGGGGGCATGGCATCACTTTTTCTATTTGAATGGCAGCCAATACGCTACTTAAATTACATTATATCCACCTGGAGTGTTTTCTTTCATGCAGAATGAGTCTACAGGGCATTGCACCACACATTATCCATAGAACCATCTTGTCACGTTTTCTCACCTGTAAGGTCACTTTATAGGGTGTTTTATGCCACTCAAGCTGGCATTTCATCACATTTTTACATTTGAAGGTCAACTTCATTACATTTTCCTCACCGTGAGGACACACTATAAGGCACTACAACATGTCTCCCAGCACATTTGTGTCACAATTTCAAGGTAACAGGCTGACATGCTGTGTTTTTGTGTTATCTTTGAGAGAGAGAGAGAAAGAGAGAGGGGGAGAGAGACAGACAGACAGAGAGAGAGAGAGAGAGAGAGAGAGAGAGAGACAGACAGACAGACAGACAGAAAGAGAGAGAGAGAGAGAGAGAGAGAGAGAGAGAGACAGACAGACAGAAAGAGAGAGAGAGAGAAAGAGACAGACAGACAGACAGAGATTTTTTTATAGCTGCTATAACGTGAGTGATAAGACGTAACTTGTCTCCTGGACATTAGGTGTAGCTCTAATTGGATAAAAAAGTGTGATGTGCTTTAATTGCAAAGTGCTGTTGAATTGGCCGCCGAGTGTGTGCTCCATCCCAGAATGCACTGCGGTACACAATGACGTCAAGGTCGACGACGACGACGACAACAACAAAACAGAGAGCAGCACTAACACTGTGGAAGGGTGTTAGCCTGTTCAGTTAGCTTGGGGCTGAGAATAACGCTAATGAGACACACAGAATTGACATTTGGGAGGATAAGAAGCATTGTTATTGTTAGTAGTGTTTAGAGTAATGTTTTATGAGATAGGTTTTTAAGGAGTACGCGTCAGATTTGAAGTGGCACGGCTTTCTGCCTTCATGAAGAGCAAAGCCCGTGTGTATTCACTGCTCGGGTATTATCGATAGCCTGTTAGCCCGGCAGCTAATCCAGCTAGCATAACATTCTCTATGTGCAGCTAGCATTAGCCAGGGAGTGTTAGCCTCGGAGCACGCGAGCTTTTTTGCTGCTGCTCGTCTCAACGCGAAGGATGGACATCGACAATTAACAGGTATTTAACAGGGACTTTAATGGATTTAACTCTAAAATCTGCACATTAGCGTACTGTCTGGGCTTATTAGCATTAAGGTATGTCGGCTGGACCTTATGACATTGTAGGCAAGAGCTCGTTTTGTTGCTGGTTTTATTTACGTTTATCCTTGCTAGCAAGTTAGGATTGGTCGTAGGGGGAAAAACACGAGGGTTACCCGGTCATTTCTAGAATGTAAAATGTATAGATCATGATTTCAGACTGAAATTTTGGTGCGTTTTACGTCGATAGGGTCAGTGGTACCTACTGCTGTCCGAGTCGACTCCGAATCCGACTCCGAGTCGATTCCACATAATGTACATAATACACATAATATTGTTTGGAGTTTAGAGTCCAGGAAAGGAAGACACGTGACTGTAAATAATAATAATAATAATAATAACAATAATAAAGAGCCAGTCTGACTTTTAAAAATTTATTTTTCTAAGTTTACAGAAACAGTTTCCAGGTTAAAGGATTTATTTTAGTTTCTGTTGCATCACAAAGGGCACTTAAAAAACACCCTTTAAACGGGGAATCTTTCTCAATGTCCATCATAAAGAATGTGGCGAATTTAACTGATTTTAACAATATTATTCATACATTTTTCTTCCCTTTTGGATGTTAGTGTCTTGTGAAATAGAGAAATTATTTTTGTCTTGAAATATAAACGGAGCAACGCAGTAATAGTTAACATGAACTTAAATAAAAAATAGTATAGAATCAAAACTCTATTCGTTAGCGAACTACATACACACCATTTTAATAGAAACACCTGTACACCTGCTCATTTATGCATCAGTCCATCACGGTACAGGTGAAGAGATTCATCACATCCAACATCAAAACGTCTGATTTTAACTGTGGCATGGTTGTTGGTACACACAAAGGTATGGGCTCTTGACCTGTATCTGCATGATTTTTATGCAGATTATTGATGCATGATTGGCTGATTAAATATCTACATAAATGTAAAGGTGTTCCTAATAAAGTGGACAGGGAGTGTCTAGCTTAATGGTGGGGTTTTTTTTGAGAAAACAATTGGCAGTGTGTTATTCTTACACCAGTTATAAATATACAGAACTAATTACACTTTACATTGTACACAAACATGAGAACAATTAAATGACACAGAATCGACTTTCTGGTCTTCAGTGGACTAATTATAGATGAAGTGTATATGTTGTCTTGTTTATTAAGCAGACAGTTGGTAAAGTAAATATATTTTTGCAATATTAACATGGAACTCTTAACTAATCACACTTAATTGTGAATGAACTTGAGCTGAACAATCAACCGACACGGAATCGACTCTATTTTTCAGTGGACTTATTGTAGATTAATAGTATTTTTATTAGTTTTTCTTGGAAACACTTGGTCAAATAAATTATCATTATACTCGGTATATAAGTAATATAAGACTTTGAATATATTTACATTGCATTATGGATGAACATGAAAAGTAAAAATAATGACACGGAATCGAATCTCTAGCTTTATTTATTTATTTATGCGTTCAGAATCGGAGAATCGACTCTATTCTTGATTCCAGGAATCATATAATTGGAATCGACTCATGTTCGGAATCGACTCCGAACCCCAAAGTAAATAATATTAGCAATATTAACTTGGAACTAATCCCACTTTAGCGTGAATGAACTTGAGCTGAACAATCAACCGACTTGGAATCGATTCTGTTTCTTAATGGACTGAGTGTAGATTAAGGGTATTTTTTGTATTAGTCTTTCGAGGAAACAGTTAGTCAATTAAATTATTCTTATACTCGGTATATAAGTAATATTGGACATTGAAAATATTTACATTGCATTATGGATGAACATGATAAGTAAAAAATAATCGACACGGAATCGACTCTCATTTTATTTATTTATCCGCTCAGAATCGGAGAATCGACTCTATACTTGATTCCTGGAATCATATAATCGGAATCGACTCGTGTTCTGAATCGACTCCGAACCCCATCTGACAGATGCAGATATTAGCACGGCTAACTTGGCTAACGGCATTATCTCGTAACGCGGAGATTAAAGGACATTTTAAGGTTCTACACTTTACAAAACCAAGCGTAACGATGTAAGCAGAAGCTTGCCTCTCTAAAAACGTATTCTGGCTCAATTTTCTTTACATTATTCCTTTATAGATACAGTATATTATATAAACATTGTCCGCGTTGAAAGGGAAAGCGTTCAGTTAGGAGAGCGCGTGCTAGCTAGCGTAGAGGTTCAGCTGATTACTTTGCTGTTATTGATGACTTTTTTTGTTTGTTTGTTTAAATACACAGTTTTAGGTTGGTATTTTAACCCAAACTGCGTCCTTTAACACCATGAAGTGTTTATTTCGTGAAGTAAACAGTTGTTCCTTAATGGTTCAGTTTAATGGTGAGGAAACAACATGACTCAGCCTGAAATACTCCATGGTAGGCGCTCGGTTAGTAAACACACACACACACTACTCTCTCTCTCTCTCTCTCTCTCTCTCTCTCTCTCTCTCTCTCTCTCTCCTGTATTAAACTGCAGATGAAATGTCAAGGTAGTTTTTGTGTTTTTGTTACCTCAGGTTCACTCCTCATTACGTCACGTGGGGGGCGTCATAGTGTAACATGCCTTCATTGACCAACCTCGCCTGGATCTGACTTAAAAATAAATAATAAAAAAAATTAAAAGTGCCTTTAAAACACCCCGAAGGTTGCGAAAGTGATGCAGGGTAAAATTTAATACTTTAAGACATAATTATAAACGTGAATTTTAAAAAAAATCATCTGGGTGTGTTTTGAGATGCGACGGCTTAAATGTAAAGAGTGTAATATGTCAATTTAACAATAATCCACATCTTAATGAGATTATTTTTGTGCGTGGGGGAAAAAATGAACAGGCGAAGATTAGATGCTGGGGCTGATTTCTGTCAAGCCCAGATTGTAGACGTGTCGTCGTCATGTGACCCACACAGAGCGACACGCCCGCTAGATCTGATCTCCGTCTTCTGATTTTGCGGATAGACTGCTGTGTTTGTGATTTCTAGAGACAGGCAGTTAGTGAAATTGTGTGTGTGTAAAAAGTACACATCTGGAAGTATTTCTGTACATTAGATCACAGGATAGAACTAAACTGTTTTATTTTTTCTTTGGAAATACATCCTCGCTTTCATATAGAATAGATTTTATATTTTTAATTCCATAATTGTTAAAATAATTAGATTGTATGTATGTGTTGTGATAGGGTGTTTTAGCCATCCTGAAGACTGAAAACATAAACCTACAGCTTTGATCTCTGACTGGTATGTTAAGGAATGTTTTTTTTTTGTTCTTGGCAAGTTTTGGTAAATAAAAGCGGTTTATGATTAGACGTATATTAAGTGAAGATCTCAGAATTTCCTGGCTCACAGGTCTGGTTCATCATCTCGTAACGAGCTCAAATGCATGTCATTTCAAGATTTCAATCCCAGGCTTTTCCTCTCTCCTCCTCAGGTGAGCATCACAGACTAGATGAAGCAGCCAGGCCACGGGGAAGCTGAGTGGAGAATTCAATATGAAGTTGTACGTGTTCCAGGTCAATAACGGGAGCATGTTGACCTTCGACACCGAGCTAGCGGTGCAAACGTAAGTCGGCTCTGGAAGCGAGGAAGAGTTTATAGATATCATGAGTAATGTGGATACCGAATGACGTAACCACGTCTGGTGGTATGGAGACTAATTTGTGACTAATTATTACCTAACGTCTTTATGGACCTTGCTTTGTGCACCAACAGTCATGTTGGAACAGGAAGCGGTCATCCCCAAACTGTTCCCACAAAGTTGGGAGCATGAAATTGTCCAAATTGTCTTGGTATGAAGCTGAAGCATTAAGAGTTCCTTTCACTGGAACTAAGGGTCCGAGCCCAGCCCCTGAAAAACAACACCTGAACTCAATGATTTGGAGGGTGTCCCAATACTTTTGGCAATATAATGTAAGGACTATATGTTTCTCTCTCTCTTGTAGTGTTCTGGACCTTAAACATGCAATCCAGGCTAAGTACAAGATCGCTGCTCAGCATCAGGTGCTGGTGGTTAATGGAGGCGAGTGTATGGTGGCCGAGAGGAGAGTGTGTAGCTACAGTGCAGGCACGGTGAGTTGTGTGTGTGTGTGAGATATAAGGCATCTAAACCTCAAAAACACGTAGTTTATTTCTAGTTTAGGGTTTATCTGCTGTTTGAAACCAGGGAGGTGGACGTTTTGTGGTAAAACTAATCATTTCGTTCCAATACAACGACTTGGATAACTTTTTCCTTCTTATGACAAGCCGAGTTGAGTGCATTCTTAAACAATTAGGAATTACTTTAGTTATCTTTTTTTTTTTTCCCAAAAAAAAATCCAACTGATGAAAGCTCTGTCTGTCCTCTTTCACGTACACAAGCTCACAGATGCCTAATTTTGCTGTGATTGACAGGGGAGAAAGTGAATGCCCCACCCACTGAGTTTTGAACAGCAGCAGTTTGTTTTGTGGAGTAGTTCATTTAAAAGTAACCCTGTTCTATCTCTTTATTTTTTGTTCTTTTCACATCTAAGGATACGAACCCCATCTTCTTGTTCAACAAAGAGATGATCTTGTGTGACCGTGCGCCGACGATCCCCAAGACCACCTTCACCGTGGAGAATGAGATGGAGATGAAGGTGGAGGAGTCGCTCATGATGCCGGCCGTGTTTCACACCGTGGCCTCGCGGACGCAGCTCGCCGTGGTACTCTCCTCACGCTTTACACACTTTAATAACAAGGCTTATACGCCTGCTAATCTTTCTGACTGAAGAGTTATCAGCATTTTGTAGGGCAGAAGAAGATCTATTTATTCTGGTCACTCATTTCTGCTCATGTTGTGCTCATTTTTAACATTTTTTTTCTTCCCCCAAGGAAATGTTTGAAGTCGCCAAGAAGCTGTGCTCCTTCTGTGAACGCCTGGTCCATGATGAACACCTTCAGCACCAGGGCTGGGCGGCCATCATGGCCAATCTGGACGACTGCACCACATCCTATCAGAAGCTGCTCTCGAAGTTCGACATCGCCTACACTAATTACCAACAGGATTTCGAAGACATCAAACTGAAGCTGACAAAGTGAGTAGCTACAGTGTAAAATGTTTTCTTTTTAAACCTCGCACCTGTAACCTTATTTCAACGCTTGTACACCTCCAGGCTCGGTACGGCCGTATCGGTCATGGCGAAAATCCCTCTGCTGGAGTGTCTGACCCGCCACAGCTACCGAGAAAGCCTGGAGAAATCCTGCTCCCCACATCCCAAACCCGACGGCGAAGAAGGAGCGTCCTCCCAGTCGGCCATCTCGGGCCTTGCGGAGGCCCAGCAGGACCAGAAATCTCCCGCTTCAGGGGAATCCGCATCTCCGGGCAGAGCGGGAAGCAGCAGCGCCAGTGGCCTGCAGGAGGCGCTGGAGGAAGAAAAGGAGCAGGAGGAGACGGAAAAAACGGACGTTCCATCGTTTAACGTCACGCTGCTGGACTGGATCAATGTACAGGACCGTCCCAATGATGTTGAGGCTGTAGTGAGGAAGTGCTTCGACTCCATCAACAGAGTAAGCGCAAGGAGAAACGTCTCCTTACACCATGTTTTTAAGATTTCATCCTCCAAACCAATCAGATTTGTGAGTTCGTCAAAGATGAAGCATAAAAAATGTCCTAATATGCAGCATTTTTGGATATTTCGTGGATTCTGATCAACCGTCATACCCGACGTTTATTCTGCTAAAGTTACTTGTATAACGTTTGTAATGATTCGCATTTGTTGTTGTCTCACGCCAGCATGTGCTCTTATTTTTGTAGCTCGATCCGCGGATTATTCAGCCGTTCCTCCTCGAGTGCCGGGACACTATTACCAAACTGGATAATCAAAACATGAAGGCCATAAAGGGGCTGGAAGACAGATTGTATGCACTCGACCAAATGATTGCCAGCTGCAAAAAGCTAGTGAACGAACAGAAGGAGCTCGCTCAGGTACGCTGTTTTTATTTTTTTGTTTGGCACATCTTCATTATCTCATTACGGCTCATTCTTTTTCTTAGAGCAAACAACTTTTCTGGGTTTTTTTTGTTTGTTTGTTTTTTTTTTTTTACATTAGCCATGATTTTCTTTTTCACAGGGATTTTTAGCCAATCAGATGAGGGCTGAAAACCTGAAGGATAACTCAGTGCTGCCTGACCTGTGTCTGAGTCACGCCAATCAGCTGATGATCATGCTGACCAACCACAGGAAGCTGTTGGACATTAAGCAGAAGTGTACGACTGCCAAACAGGAACTGGCCAACAACCTGCAAGTCCGTCTCAAGTAAGGACGTTCGCCATACCGCTCGACGTTTTTGCTTAACGAGCAGCGACTGTAGTAGGAATGCGTTTCAGGTAGACGTGGTGTCAGAATACATGTCATGCCTTGCTTATAGATGGTGCTGCTACGTGATGCTGCATGCGGATCAGAACGGCGAGAAGCTACAAGCACTGCTGCGCCTCCTGACTGAGCTGCTGGAGAGAGTGCGTGTGGTGGAGGCCCTCAGTACCGTCCCGCAGATGTACTGCCTGGCCGTGGTGGAGGTGGTGCGTCGGAAAATGTTCGTTAAACACTACAGAGAGGTGAGGTGATCCATAATCCACTGACTTATTCTTTAATTCCTAACTCTGTGTTTTACTGTAGGGCAGTGCGCATGGATTCATGATTCTGATTGGCCAGTATGTGTGTAACAGTAAACCCTGGCACAAGTTCTAATACAGTATCGTTTTTATAGCAGCATCTTATTTATAGAAAATGAAAATTAAAACAAAACTGCTGTTATTTAATAAAACGTATATAATCGCTGATATGGAGGGATTATGTAAGGAGTCTCCAGGCACTGTGTTGCTCTTTAGTCTTATTAACTTTAAAGGAATGTCTGAAGCCTTTTAGTACAGCACAGTGGAATTCTTTTCTTTGCATATCCCAGCTGAGGAAGTTGGGGTCAGAGCCAGGGGCAGTTATGATACAGCACCCCTGGAGCAGGGAGGGTTAAGGGTCTTGCTCAGGTGCCCAACAGTGGAGCTTGGCGGTGCTGGGGCTTGAACCCTGATCTTCAGATCAACAACCCAGAGCCTTAACCACTTGCCCATTCAGTGTAGATAACCATTGCAGGAAACATTGAATGGCCCGTAGTGGGATCAAACCCGCGACCTTGGCATTATTAGCACCACGCTCTTAACCAACTGAGTCATCCTAACAGGCCCATTGGTCTGTGTAAAGCAAAGTGAAATTGAGAGCAAGAGCTAGCTTATTTTTCCCACCCGTTAAATGTAACTGTAAACAGATAAAAACTGCAATATTTATTATTAGTGAATACCTGTGGTGTTAGAAGAAGGAGTTAACGTTATCACAACAGCCCAGCAGCACGGGGCAGTGGTGGCTCAAGAGGTTAAGGGTTGTTGATCTGAAGATCAGGGTTCAAGCCCCAGCACCGCCAAGATCCACTGTTGGGCTCTTGAGCAAGCTCCTTAACCCTCTGAGCTCCAGGGCTGCTGTATCATAGCTGCCCCTGAGCTTTCACCCCAGCTTCGTCAGCTGGGAAATGCAAAGTAAGATATTCCCTTATGGTGTAATTAGAGCTGGGCGATATGGCCAAAAAATTGAATCTCCGATTTTTTTTAAAACAAAATTCGATTTTCAATTTTAAAACGATTATTTTTCTTTAAAAAAAAAAAATTAATAACACACTAGAGACTATAGAATACATTTTTTTTAAATCTGAGCAAAAACAATATAACCAAACATATGAACTGCTAATTTGGACTAAAAGTGCAAAATTACTTTCGCTAACAAGTTTTTTTTTTTTGTTATTTTAGAAAAACAAATAATCAATACAACAACATAAAAACCCTTTTTGGGGATTTATAAAATGCAAACTTACTAATAAAGTTCTAATTATTCTAGTAAAATAAAGTAATATAACAAAATATGAGGGATTTGTAAAGTGCAAACTGCAGACTTAACTTAAATCACTTTTTATAAAATAAATAATTGTCACCTGGAAAAGAATCCCTGAAGAAAAACAATTTTGTAAATCAGTTCAACATTCAACTAACACGCTAAATAAAAACAAACAGGTGCCAGACAGCATTTTACATCTGTGTATACGGGCACAATCAGGGGTGAGCCTAGGATTTTCATTTAAGGGGGACTCCACCCCCAATGCGGGGATAATAGTAAAAAATATAAATAAAATAAAAGTTTGACTAACAGGGTAGGATGGTAAACGTATAGCAGCATTCCACTGTATTGCATAGATGTGTTTTATAACATTTGAGTACTGAACAAGCCAAATACGAGTCTTCCTGATCTCACACGCACACACACACACACACACACACACACACGCACACTTGTCCTCTGATCCTCGCTCTGCGACGCCGCGGTTTCTTCAGTCGGATTGAAGACCATGCTGAAAGACAGGGAGGAGCCGAAGTCTGCCGCCGTTTCCGTCGCTAGGCCATTTTTAACATTTCTATTCAGCCACCCTAAGAATTCTGCGATTCTGCATAAACTCTACACAAATTCGTGATCGCTTCAGTCCCCTTTAAATTTCATATGAAAACGGCGGCAGACTTTCGGCTCCTCCCCGTCTTTCAGCGCGTATGAAGAAACCGCGCCTCTCTTAGAAACAAGCTCTTTGCGTCGCAGAACTACAGAAGCTCACTCTGCCAAACCAAAGTGAAATCAGAAAATCGATTTTTGGTTTTTCAACATAAACCATAAATTCGAATTAATCGATAATAACGATTAGTCGCCCAGCTCTAGTTGTAATACACGTGTGGTGATAAAGGCTTCTTCTAATTTTATTTCTCTTCTATAACAACACACAATATTAAGTGTTAATACAGTAGTCCAGCTCAATCTAGCCCACACCCACACAGAATTTACTACATATCCTCCATATCTGTTTATTCCTTCTGTATTCCTAACATGTAGCACTCGCACTGAGCAGCAATGCTTTCTGTGCTTTGTGTTTCCCCCAGTGGGCCAGTGCGCTGGTGAAAGATGGGAAAAACCTCTACGAGGCAGAGAAAGCCAAAAGGGAGACTTTTGGCAAGCTGTTCAGTAAGTACGAGCTTACTGTTTGTGTTCTCCACAAATCTGCTGAGCTTCATGTAAACATGGATAAAAAGCACGGAGGTCCAGGAGCCAGTGTGAAGTAGATCTTTTTTGCCTTGTAGGAAAGTCGTTCCTCAGAAATCGATTGTTCCGTGGACTCGACTCGTGGCCTCCTTCGTCATTTTGTGTAAGTGTTTGAACATGTCATAGTATAGCTTAGAATTCTTTCTTTCCTTTTTTTCTCAGATCACTCTTTCACTTGCTCATTTTTCCCCCCCATACAGACAAGAAAGCCTCGCAAGTTTGACTTTGAGCTTCCGGACATTTCCCTGAACGACCTGCAGTATCTGAAGAGCTGCTGTCCTGCTGAAGTGCAGCCTTTTCTCAGGTAACATCCAAGCACATGAGCAGGAGTGAGAGAAGTGATTGCTTGGTGAGGAATAAAACCGATGAGGACGTGCTGTTAGAGGTACAGTGTGGTCCTGAGCAAAACCGGGTTAAAGAACAACACAATGTTCTGAAGTTTATGGGCTTTAGTTCCTGCGGGCTTCCCAGGATTAATTTCCTGTGCTAAACACTCCCTGGGTTAAAGTACCAGTGAAATCTTGGTACATTTAATTCTACTCTTATCTTTGTGGCACTTGTATTTATAGTGCTTTTAGTACATATGTTATATATTTATAATCTTCTTACATGACAGCAATTTATTACTTTTTTTAATGTATTTAAGGACAACATACAGTACAATATGTTCCATTTATAGCTATATTTAATGAATGTCCACAAAACAAGTTAGGTCCTGTTGTTACGTATGTTATAGCAGGTATAAAGAGTCTCAACAGCCATTAATTTTATTCTCTGTTAAAGTAAGGATGATAAAATAAATGCAGCTTATCATGTTAGCAATGTGTAAACTCTGAGCTGAAGACTATTCCTCTTTAAGGATTAAATGCCTGGTCTTTGGTTCCTAGTCTTTGATTTCTGGGCCTTGGTTCCTGGTCTTTGGTTCCTAGTCTTTGATTTCTGGGCCTTGGTTCCTGGTCTTTGGTTCCTAGTCTTTGATTTCTGGGCCTTGGTTCCTGGTCTTTGGTTCCTGGTCTTTAGTTCCTGAGCCTTCATTCCTGGTAGGGCTGAAACAACGAACCGATCAAATTGATAATGAAAATCATGGTCAGCGAATGACAAATGAATGATGATCGATTGATCGAAACAATAATCGCCAGATTATTCGATTATGGAAATAATCGTTAGTTACAGCTGTAGTTCCTGGTCTTTGGTTCCTGGGCCTTGGTTCCTGGTCTTTAGTTCTTGGGCTTTGGCTCCTGGTCTTTGGTTCCTGGTCTTTGGTTCCTAGTCTTTGGTTCCTGGTCTTTGTTTCCTAGTCTTTAGTTCCTGGTGTTTAGTATCTGATCTTTAGTTCCTGAGCCTTGGTTTCTGGTTTTCATAGGATAAATATCCTGGGCTAAAACACCAATACAATCTTTGCCTCGTTAATTTTTATATATTTTCCATAGTCACACTGTCTGTTATCTTTCAGGGTTCCATCACTATGTGATTTTGAGCCGTTAAACCACCACACAGAAGCTCTTCATCAGCTGGTACAAGCAGCTCGCAGTGTAGATGAGATGTCTCAAACCATCACAGACTTACTGAGTGAACTGAAGGTACAGCAGAGCTTTTTATTTAAGGTTAATTTAGTTTAATATAGTTTTTTAGTTTAATGTATCCTCTTATGACAATTTTTGCTTTGTCCTTGAAGGTTTCTGGGAGCCAGAGTGCACAGAGACCCAGTTTGGAAAGCAGAACAGAGACCATTCCCACCTCCTCTAAAACCCTGCTCGCCCTCAGCATACAGTCTCCACCCACTCATCCTCTCTCCCTTCCAGCTCCGTTAGAAGATCTGTCCCCTGACAGTATAGATGCCCATACGTTTGACTTTGAAACCATCGGACATCCCAACATGGATCCCGTGCTCCAGCAGGGTTCTCTGGACCTGGACTCTTTAGCCGAGAGCCCGGAGTCGGACTTCATGTCAGCGGTCAATGAGTTTGTCATCGAAGGGAACGTAACATCACCCAATCCCATCAGTGACCCGACGAGTCCCGAGATGATGGTCGAGTCCCTTTACTCCTCGGTCATCAATGCTATAGACAGCAAAAGGATCCAGGACACGACCATGCTTGAGAGAGAGAACTCCAAAATCATGACCCTCAAGCTGACCATAGACAAGTACCGTTCAGCTGCCGAGGAGTCGCAAAGCAACATGAGGAAAGTTAAGGATGACCTCTGTCATTTCCAGGGACTTGTTATGAAAGAGCAGCGGGACTTTGCCTTTGCCTTGAAGAAGATGAGTGTGGAAATCCACAGCATAATCAACAACGTTAGACGCTGTCAGGAAGAGGAACTCAGAGAGGCACACGAGAACGAACTCCGAAAGCTGAAAGACGATCACGAAAAGCACATCCTCCGGCTCAGTGACGAGCTGGAAGGGAACCACAAGATCGTCCGGGATGTCCAGAGGGCCATGCTCGAGCTCGAAGGGCTTGTGGAGAGGAAAGAGAAAGAGCTGGCTCAGATGGAAGGCGAGAGGGAGCGCTTGCTGCAGGAGGTACGCAGCAGCCACCAGCAGGCCATCCAGGAGTTGGAGAGGAACCTTTCTGAGCACAGCAAGGCACTCCAAGACACCCTGCATTCCAGAGACGCTCTTGCCAACCAACTGGAATGCCTGCAAGTCGAGATCGAGCAGAAGATACGCAGAGAAATGGAGCGCGCAGAGAAGAACCGTCTGCAAGACTTGGAAGCTCATTTGAAAACGGAGCACCAAGCTCAAATGGAGATCCTTAAACGCGACAGTCAGAGTGCTCTAGACGCCCTAAACCTCGAGAACCAAGCCAGACTGAAGGAACTCGCAGAAGCACACTTGACTGAGCGCAAGGAGCACGAGTGCCGCTTTAAGGACTACGAGGCACGCATCAGCGAGCTGGCCGACGCCCGGTGCAAACTCGAAGTGGAAATGGCACTTAAAGAGACTGAAATGGATGATCTGCGCTTGCAATACGAGGAAGCCAAGAACCAGCAGGAGGAGTCACTAAAGGCTGAGATGAAGTCACGGACAAAGGCTCTCCAGGAGCAAGTCGAGGTGCTGACGAAGCAGCTACAGAAGAAGAATGAGGAGCACGAGCAAGGCCTGGCCGAGCTGCGTGCTCTGATGCGTCTGGAGAAGGACCACTGCATCTCCGAGCTGGTGGAGCGGCACGATGAGGAGAGCACGCTGCTGCGTCAGGAGTTCTCAGCACTCAAACAGAAGTCTCAGGACGCTGAGAAGGACTGCGAGGAACGCCTGCAGGAGATCCAGCACCAGCTGGAGGACCAGCTCAAAACCTTACACAAGGAACGAGAGGAGGAGCAGAGGGCTTTCGGGGATAAAGAGCGCGACTTGCAAACCGCCATCAGCGACCTGCAGGCCGTGAACAGCCTCCTGTCAGGGCAGCTGGAGCAGGAGCGTCAGGAGACACTGAGAGCCGTGGAGGAGGAGAAGGGCGCCTTACTGCAGAAGGAGGAGCTGGAAGCAAGGCTATTAGGGAAAATTAAACTACTTGAAACTCAACTTGAGGAAAGACAATCCACTGACAAGTAAGTGAGCTAAAACATTCTTCATTGATCATGACTAGAATTATTTAAGAAGCGAATTTCTTGGAATAAAGTGGATTTGATTTTAAGGCAGTCAGCCTCCTTTTTATTGAAATTGAATTTTTAACTATTTTTAGTTTATTTGTTGTTCAGTATTTAAGTTTGTTGATGTTTTCCTGTGTTATATTGTTTCGTAGTTTCTTTACCGTTACACTGATGTATAAACCACTAACCCTGACTGTGATGTTGCAGAGGAGCTGAGGCTGGAGAAAGCGAAGTCGGGGACATCTCATTGCAGCAGAGGTTGGACGAAGAAAAAGCGTCTCTCCTGGGCAAGCTGGAGCTGCTGGAGAAGAAGAAGAACGAGGAACTGCAGAACCTGAAGACCTCGCTGATTGCTGAGCAGCAGGTAGGAGACACTGGAGACCGTTTTCTTTATACATCTATACACTCATAGCTCACTAACTGTAGATCTCGTACGTCCACAAGAGACTTTCCCAATCACTTATTGCTTTATGGAACTATACAGTAGATGGAATGTGCGTTTAATGTCGTGGATTGTCCACTGAACAAGTTAGATGTCATGCACATCTCCACCATGAACATGGTACCATTTCATTAAAGGTCACTGATGGTCCAGTAGGTGGATTTGACATTTAAAAATTTTTTTTAACTCCATGAGCCAAGGCCTTTAAACCGGCCGGTTCACTAAGCTACACCCCCAGGATCTACGACAGCATGTAGAGTGAGTATAAAATGACCGACAGGAGGTCCATCCAAATACAAACTATTACCGCTGTTTTTATACACTTGTGCTGAGGCCATGGGTTAATGGGTTTTCATACAAGTAAGACCTTTGTAAAATTCCACCTTTAAAACAAAAGAAAAACTTTCACTGACTTACACAATGCCTGAATTTTTTTCTGACTCATTTACTGTCTGCTTCGTTGTTGTTGTTGTTGTTGTTGTTGTTGTTGTTGTTGTTTTTCCCTGTAAGCCTGACAACCCGCTAGTGGATAAGTTCTTTAATTATTCTTTGTAATTCGAGTAACGTCTCTTCTATTAAAATATTTCAAAATGTTAGCACTGCCTCCACGAATCTATTTTATTTTATTTACACTTCTTCCATCTTAAATGTTTGCCTACTGGTTTAAATGGAAAAATCAATCTTTCTGCCTCCGTTTGACTCCAGACCAATTAAATAATCGATTGCACACGGTCCACATCTGGCTAGAAGTCGGTCTAACACACCTGATTCAGCCGTGTGTTTCACTCCAAATGCGACAGGAAACACACTTTCCAAACACGGGCATCTTGTACCCTGAAAATGTCACTTTTTTTTTTTTTTTTTTTGTCTCCAGACTAATTTCAACACTGTACTGATGCGGGAGAAATTAAAGAAGGAGCAGATCATCAGTGAGCTGAGTGAGAAGCTGAAGAAGGTGACGCTACAGCAGGAGAAGGATAAGAGTAAGTACAGCATTTCAGCTCTATTCCCAGTGCATGAGAGTCTAGTGTAATGATGATGATGATAATAATAATAATAATAATAGTGATTGTGGTCTGATCATCTTGTTTTGTACCGTCAGGCCTGATCGAGTCTCTCTCTGAGGACCGCGCCACCATCCTGCAGGAGAAGAAACACCTAGAGGAGGAGCTCAACCGCCTCCGGAGCGCCGCCCTCGTCTCCTCCGCTTTCTTTGTGCCCAATCCCATTGCTGTTGCCGTGGAGACGCTTGGAGCGTGTGGGCCCATTCCCACAGAAATCCCCGTTCTACCTGCACTAGATCCGGAGAGGTTGGGGGCTGTGGCTGCGCTGCGAGACGACGATAGAGTGGACTCTGCTGTTGAAGCAAGCATGATGACCGTCCAGTAAGCATCTGATTTTATATACATAAGACAAAATATACACAGAGTTGAACTCACCATGCTGAAGAAAATGACTCTTTGTAGAATGAGACAGATTATAGGTGAGAGGTCAGTCAAGTTCCTTCACACCAAACTGGACCTTGCTTTGGTCACTGTTGTGCAGTCATGTTGTAACAGGAAGGGGTCATCCCCAAACTGTTCCCACAAAGCTGGGAGCATGAAATTGTCCAAAATGTCTTGGTATGAAGCTGAAGCATTAAGAGTTCCTTTCACTGGAACTAAGAGGCCGAGCCCAACACCTGAACTCAATGATTTGGAGGGGTGTCCAAAAACTTTTGCCAATTTAGTGTATTTCCAGAGAGCTTTGTGGCTTTCTTTGGCCAGACTGGGAGATCAGATCAGAGAGATCAGATACAGTGATCAAGAGAGCAGCAAGCTTCACTCATGCAGCGTTTACACACAATGATGCACAACAAAAACAACAGGTACAAGTGAGTCTGATTACAGGGAGAAAGTGATTCGACTCTGAATCAACTCACTTGACACTCCACCCACCATAACCCAATTCCCCACCCACCAACAATCCGATCTTTAAAATGAGCCGTGAGAAGGGAGAAAGACAAAGGTCTGACAAAAAAAGAGGGAAAGACAAAGGTTTATTTGAGTTAATGACTTAAGAGCTTTTTAAGAACTTAAATAAGTTTACGTTTTAAGTATTTTCGCTTGTTTTTGTTTTTGCTTTGTTGAGCTTTGTTTGTATGTTCAGTGTCTAACAGAAAATGGATCCAGTCACTGTGTGTAGTTGAATTTTTAAATGTTTCTTGCTCAGTTATAATGATTGAAATATTCCAAAGATAATTTGTGAAACCAGTGGGATGAGTTAGATTTCTTTTTTTTTTCTCTCGCAGTGATAACGCATTGATGCTGTCAGAGGAGAAGCAAAGGATACTGATGCTGGAAAGGGTCAGTGAATAATCTTCTTCTACACTTCCAGTCTTCTACTGTGAGACAAGATAAAGATAACTGACGCCTTTGTTTTCTCGCATGACTTCCCTTCCAGACGCTGCACATGAAAGAAGAGGAGAACAAGAGGCTCAGCCAAAGACTGGTACGTTGTTCTAGAGGAACTTTTCACAGAGCCTCCCTCTGTGAAAATAGCACTAGGAATGTTTTAATGGGTATTAATAAACTCGTCTAAGACTTGCAAACAACAAGCGAACGAATCCTGCGATACGGAGAAGCGTGTTAATTTGTTAATCATTGAATTAGCGGAGCGGCGTCGCTCAGGTGGCGAACAGCACATTACCAACCCCCTTAATTAAAATACAAGTGATCGAGTCAGCTTGTCCCGCAGGACCGGTCCTGCACACAGGGTTAATCTTTATTTATCGATTTTATTTTGTATGAAAAGCTTAACAGGTATCCGTAGTGGTAGTAGAGAGCATGACCCAGAGGAGCGTTCTGTCCGAATGAGAAGGTAATTTGCTTCAGAGTACCATTTTGACTCGATGAGTTTGACGCTTGCTCATAAACACCACTAGGTGGCACTATAACCAAATTAAACAACGCCCTGACCTCCACTGTCCGCTTTATCCTGTTTAAATCCACAGTACACTGTATGTCTACCATTTTACCACTCAGTCCTAAAACACAACAGGGCTAGATAAAGATCAGGGGAGAAATCATTTTATTCATTTTAACATTCATGCCTTTGTGGGGGTTTTTTTTTTTTTTTGATTGTTTTAGCCCTCAAGGACACAAAACATTGGGTCATTTATTTTCCTGCGCTAGTATGAGGCAATTGGCAAATAGTGAAAGTGAATGAGGAGTCATGCGTGCAAATTGCCGGTTAGCCAGTTGGAGGAGCGAAAGAAAATGTTACGGTGTCAAGAAGGACAAGAGACTAGAATAGTGCTTTCCAGATAAGGAACGGAGAGGCAAAGCTCCAAAAAAAAACCCACCCCAAAATAGAAAGAAAACAATTTGCTTAACATTCTCAGATATACAGAACCTGCCATTTTAAATCAAATAAAAAACAAAGCGATGCCAGCGTCATCATTTCACCTTTATAGTGGTGTAACAACATGATGATAGGTTTTATTTATGTGTCTATTTTGATTTTCTTAAATCTAACCAAGACGTCGAGTTTTGCATTTTGTAAAATATTTCCATTTGCAAGATACTACACCTCTTTTGGAATCTCGCTTACTGATTGGTCGGAAGGTGTCCTATAACACGGCAAGTCCACAGGCTTATATTAAGAAAGCACAACGTTATCGTTTCTATAGTAACAACAGTGTTATGCCACATAATCCAGTAAGAACCATGATGATAAACAGATGTTGAGGTTGATTTGGTGTCAGAGTGGTTTTATTGGTGAAGTAAAGATCTGTGTGTTTGCAGCTCCTATAACTTAATGGCGCCCGTTCCACAGAGCGTAACTATAATCGGATAAAAGTGTCCGGCATCTGTGACTTTAATAATAAATTAAATTGACAAATTGCTCTGGTTTAAGAGGAATAAAGCACTTTAGGGCGGGGCTTCATCACATCAACCTGCTGTCAATCATTTTCAGTGGTGTAAAAAATGTTATTAAATTCTACAGATGATGTCGACGTTTACAGAAAAACTTAACTGAAATGTTTAATTAAATGTGTTTTATAATTAAATGTAATTTTATCTAACTATAATATATATATCTGTAAGGCATTGGCTGTCTATTGATCTGTCTAACTATGCACAAGGTGTAGACTCTATCTATCTATCTATCTATCTGTCTGTCTGTCTGTCTGTCAGTAAGACGTCGATTCTGTCTGTCTGTCTTTCTGTCTATCAGTAAGACGTCGATTCTCTCTGTCTATTTATCTGTCTGTCTGTCTGTCAGTAAGACGTCGATTCTCTCTGTCTATCTATTTATGTCTGTCTGTCTGTCTGTGTATCATTAAGACATCGATTCTTTCTGTCTGTCTATCTGTCTCTATCTATCTATCTATCTATCTATCTATAAGGCATTGTCTATCTATCTATCTATCTATCTATCTATCTATCTATCTATCTATCTATCTATCTATCTATCTATCTATCTATCTATCTGTGTTTTAGTGATTGTTGATGGATGAACATGTTTGTAGAGAATGGTGTAATGTGATAATGTCTGTGTTAAATGAATGTAAAACGTCTCCCGTTCTGTTCAGATGTCCCAGAGCATGTCGTCCGTGTCCTCAAGGCATTCGGAGAAAATCGCTATTCGAGAGTAAGTCTTCATCTTTTTTTTTTCTTTAAACCTGTTATTTTTTTTCTTTATTTTAATTTCATCCTTTTTTTATTTATTTATTTATTTTCTTTCGCAGTTTTCAGGTTGGCGATCTGGTCCTCATAATCCTTGACGAGCGGCACGATAATTACGTTCTGTTCACCGTCGGCCCCACTCTCTACTTCCTGCACTCGGAATCTCTGGCTGCGCTGGACCTCAAGCCTGGTCTGTACACACGCGCACACACACACACACACAGCATCTAAAACATTCATAATAAAGCAGATATCTATCACAGACGTCGAAATCAACAAAGCAGCACTGTATCAGAGTATCAGATTAAACCGCAGAGGTACGTCATATACGATTCGGGCAAAGAGGATTCACGAGCCGCACCAAAACCTTCACCTCGTCTGTAGACACCAAGCCTTTATTAATATCGGTTCCTGAAATGGCTTCCTGTTTACTGTACATGCTTAAAAGTCCAACAGATCATCAGTTAGACTTAGCTCCGGACTCTAAGTGTTTGATTTCAACTACATACAGGCATAAAAAACTGACCTGGAATGTAATCCATGCTATAAATAGCAGATCTGATACAAAATATAATAATTGTGCAACCATGTAATCTTATGATAGATAGATAGATAGATAGATAGATAGATAGATAGATAGATAGATAGATAATCCTGATAATTAGTGTGGTGTCAGCTCAGTGTCTCCTGGAGATGACTGGTTTTCACCCGAACACTGCCTCTGCCCTCAGGCTACAACTTGGTGATAAAATAATAATAATAATACTTATCAATAAATGTATAAGTTTATAAAATATTTTTAAGTAATTAAAAAAAATAGGTATTAATTTGTGAGGGAAATACACACAGCACAGTTGTTGTTTTTTTAATTATTTTTATAAAAAATATTTAAATAGTTAAATTTTTTTTATTGATATTATTTATATATTTATAAATCCCACACCTGATCAAATTATATACTATTTGTTTTGTTTGTTGTTGCTGTTGTTGCAGCAGCTGGAGCTACGAGGCGACCCTGGGTCCTGGGGAAAGTCATGGAGAAGGAATATTGTCAGGCAAAAAAGGTAAAACCATCATATTTATTATTATTATGATTATTATTATTATTATAGAAATTTAGAAAATTGTCAAGAACATCCTGAACTGCACCTTAAGTAAAAGTGCTGTCATTAACAGCAGTTATGCCTGTTTAATTTTGTGTGTGTGTGTGGCCTTTTTCTCTCTCTCCCTCTCTCTTTAGGCCCAAAATCGCTTCAAAGTTCCTCTGGGCACCAAATTCTACCGAGTTAAAGCCGTGCCATGGAATAAGAAGGTGTAAAATTGTAAAGACAAAAAACAACAACAACAAAAACAAGCAAAAAGAAAACAAGCTAGAATGTTTATATCGCTTTTTTTCCTTTTTCTTCGTTTTTTTCACTCAGAAATCTCAGAATTATCACTCTTTCTTTTATTTAATTTTCTGTGGCAACCCGTTTTATTATAATTATTATTAATTGTTTTTTTTTTTTTGTTCGTTTGTTTTTTTACACCTCTGTTTATTCAGAGGTTTGTAAATGTGGACCAAAATATTATGACTTGAATAGAGCAAGTCTGTAAAAATGAACAAAAAAATAATAATAATCTATTCGGAGGGATATATATATATATATATATTATTTCATTATAATTATTAATATTCTTATTAATATTATTTTGTTCACTCGTGGAAAGAGAACATTATGAAAAGACTGCGTCATTATCACTATGAAATAACACGCAAGGTTTTAAAACTACACATTTATTGTAAATGTTTATGAGCGAATGTTCACGGCATGCACTCATACTTATATTTTCTTTAACTCTGGATGTGTCGTAATTGGGTATGTAGGTTTAAAAAAATAAAACCCGTCACACGGCGACGCAGTAAAAACCCCTTTTAAGCTTTTCTGCGATCTTTTAAATCAAAAAAAAAGAAAAAAAAATGAAATAATGCACTTTGGGAGACGCGTCGATCCAAAAGGGAAGCAGTTGTGCTGGCGGGAGAACGAGCGCAAAAACGGAAATAATTAGCAGCACATATCTTCCCACTGTTAGAGAACGTCAACGTGTAGAAACGAAATACTTCCTGTCCGTTGATGTGTGTTCTTGGATTCGAAATCATGGCATTGTATATTATTCATCGAATTGCACAAGTTAAGAAAAATAAAAAAAAATAAAAATAAATAATGACTGTATTGTAAAAGAGTTTTCAAACAATAAAGGTTTGATCCCACTTACTTGGTGTTAGCTCGTTAGTTCAAAAATAAATAATGAAAGGACAGATCTTGGGTATGGAATAAAAATGTTGATTTATAATACACGTATTAGTACAAGGTGATAAAATCGCAAGCTGCTCACATGATCGAAGCGACTCCTCACTTATTAATAATCATTAAGCGAGCTAATAAAGTGAAAAAGCAAAGCTTGCACCGTCATTTGGTTGCTGAAGGAGTTTCTAATTAACTCGATTAACTCAAATTTCTGCCTTCGATTTCTGTTATCACTAAATTTATTGACTTTTACTCTCTTGCTATTTTTTGACAAAGCTGTTATATTTAATTTAACTCTATTTTTTTTTTTTTTTAATTTATTCAATATTTTAAGATATCTTCTTGTTTTGACCAAATCCTTTATATTGACTTGAGAGAGTTGATCTCATTATTTTCTCTCATTATTTTGACTTGGCATCTTGTTATTTTTCACCTTTAAGCCCTAATATCACAATATTTTTTTCAAAAATGTATTTATATATCTGATATTTTTCAAGAATATTTTGACAAGATTTTGAGCTTAATAGCTTACGATTTTTACTTGGCATCTCATTTTTTAATTTAAATTAATTTCGGATCGTTTTATTTAATAAATCGTTATTCTTTTTTTTTTTTTTTAACTTCCACATTATTTCTAAATATTATTTCAGAATTTTTTTTACTCCTTATTTCAAGATATTGTCTTTGTTATTTTTTTTAAAAAATTTTTATGATTATCTTCGACTCAGTATTTCGAGATATCTAGTTTTCCACTTTCTGGATTTTGACTTTCTTGTATTTTCTAGACCGTATCTCGTTATTTAACGAGAGTTCATTATCTTAAGTTCCTAGAAGTCGTTACTTCCAGTAAATATCTCATTATTTCGACCTGCTCTCGAGTAACAACAACGAGTTACTATCTCTTTATTTCTTTGTTTTTCGCTGTATTATCTCATATTTGAACAAACCAGGATCCCAGGATTTTAAACAATTTCGTAACATCGTGAGTCACAATAATGAGTGGAGAAGAATGTAAAGGTGACACCAGTCACTGACACTGGAGACTCCTTCCATAAAATGCCAAATCATCTCCTTCCCCCCCACCCCCATGACCCTTTGAGTATACACAGGTCCAGTGGACTAGCTGTTACCATAGGAACACTAACAAATTTTAACAGAAATTGCTGCTCTTATAGGAAATAAATCAACACCTTCTGGACCAATCAGAGTGCTGTAGTGTAAATAAATAGAAAAAAAAATATCGGCCACTTATTATAGCTGGTGAATATGTTACAGTGCAACAACAACTGTCTGTATTTAATCATAAGTTGTTTTTTTTCTCCCCCTTCTGTCAATATGTGCCTGCTGTTGTATTTATAGACGGTTTGTTCACTATATGACGGGCTTCAGTTCGACAGTGTATATGGTAGTGGGTACGATATACGAGCAGCAGCTTGTGTCATTGTAGAAATAGCCTTTTCGTGTCAATCAAACCTTCTCGGCCCCGCCCCCAGGTGATCTCTATATGATGATGATATATAGATCTATATGTTCTTGTTTAAAATGGTGGGTTAATAAAACCTGCGAGCTCATGCGAGGGTGAGAAAACTGCAGTTACACTCGCGGTGACTCGCAGGCAGCTTCAGGTGTCACTTATCTGCTAAACAGTTTGCCAGGAATTCTCGGAATGATTTCGGAATTTCTAGTACGGAAAAAAAAAGCTAGGTTTTTTTTTTTTTTTTTCCAGATGCATTCAATGCAATTCTTGAATCTGATTGGTCGGGATTCTGTCTGTCTGCGACTCGTGGCTTATCGTTTCTATAGTAACAACTCAATCCCAGGTCGTATTTGTAAATTAAGGTTGACGGAAGGAGTGTCCAGTGTGTGAGTAGTTCAGGAAGGACAATGTTCTTTAATGCAGAAATATTTCAATTGTTTGTGCTGCATCGAGTGGGGTTGTGGGGGTTGGTTTAATGTTGACGCCACTTCGTCACACCAACTTGTTGATTATTTTCTTCGAAAAGCACGCAAGACATGTCTGGCGTTTTTCATTTATTTGAGAATGGAATTTCATTTCAGATCGTTTCAGTTTATTTGGTGGAATTGACAATAATAATCAATGAGTCCTGTCTTAATTCTGCACGCGTTCCCCGGCTGGAGTGTGTGTATATATATATATATATGTGTGTGTGTGTATATGTGTGTGTGTGTGTGTGTGTGTGTGTGTATATATATATATATAAAATGTTTTTTGTTTTAAACAGAAGGTTTAATGCGAGTCAAACACAATAAGTTCTTTCCCCAGCGTTCGCTCCTAATTACATGCAAATGCCGCCGCTCCTCCGATCACAAGTACTTGTTTACATAAGTTCTCTAATCATCAGCTATTGATGCTCTCGAGTCTCTGGCACTCGCTCGCATGCTCGGCAAAACAGAAGATTTCTCGAGGAATTACGCCTCTATTGTGCCGAAATTACCTAATGAATATCAAACCAAGGCAAACATGTCAGAAAATTAATAGGATCTGCGTGCACACCATCTAACAAGTTCTGTCTAAAATTAAACTCTGGCACGACGCGGAGGTAATGCGCTTGAGGGAATTAGGAGGAGGTTCCACGTGCCAGACTAACTTTTGCCTTCCTCACACTGCTTTGGGTTTTGTTTGGAGATTTTTTTTTTGCCGGAGCGTTTGCTGGTGAGGCTGTGATTCTGCACCACATGGAGGCAGCAGATATAAAAAGGGCTTTTTGATGGCACTGCCCTCGCGGAGGAGCGCATCACACCGGCATCACTTTCCCAGTTCTCAGCAGGGAGCCTAGCAGCTCCACCGCCGCGCGTTCGGTACCATGTGGGTCTTTAGGGGTGTTTTCGGCAATGTTTTGTCTTATTTTCTCCTTTCAGCATAAGTCGGCTGTCACATTTGGATGCCGTTTCTTTTTTTTTTTCCTTTTTTTTTTTTTTTTTTTTTTTTTTTGATAAATTCGCTGGTGCAATTTGCCGGATTTCGGGACAGGCCTGACAGTTAAATATGCGATGCTGAGGTTGCTGGCGAAGCCGGAGCATGTGCAACGGACAGGCCCCGCGAGTGTAAATGTTTACGGCCTCCCGCTGTGCCTCTGGGATGTCGAGACGACGGCGAAATGGAATTGGGCAACGCCGTATTTCCTTCCTCTCCAAGTGGTGTTTGTGTCACCAGAAAGCAAATAATGCCATTTTTTATTTAAATGACCTGCCATTAAAAATATTCCGGATTTTATTTGACTTTGACACAAAATTTGACTCAAAATTACTTCAACAGTATGCCGACAAGTCCAGTAAAATTCTTTACTTTGAATAGTGTGATGTTTGGAAATGTCACAAAAAAAAAGCAAATAAATAAAAAAAATTATTTATTTATTTATTTATTTATTTATTTATTTATTTATTTATCTATCCCCCAAAGTTGACGTATTTGACTTTGACCTCATTTTTGAGTTACGTGACTTAACCAAATTCATTTCTGCGTGGCAACAAATTTCCTTTCTCTCCAAGTCTTTAAACTGGAAAGCAAATAATGCTATTTTTTTTTATATGGAAATGACCTACGATTAAAAATTATTTTGGATTTTATTTGACTTAAAATTAAAAAATTAAATTTGACTCAAATTATTTCAACAATATGCCAACAAGTCCAATGAAATTATATTCTTTGAATATTGTGATGTTTGGAAATGTCACAAAAAAGCAAAAAAAAAAAATTTAATTAATTAATTTATTTATTTATTTATTTATTTATTTATTTATTTATTTATTTTCCCCCAAAGTTGACTTATTTGACTGTGACCTCATTTTTGAGTTAAGTGACTTAACTGACAAGTCAAACTCATATCTTCGCAAATGCACATTTCTTTCCAAGTGTTTTTGTTTTTTTGTCAATAAAAATATTGCCCTTTTTTTATTTAAATGATCTGTAACTAAAAATTATTTGGATTTTATTTGACTTCATTTTTGACTCAACTGACACTTAGACTAGTAAAATTAATTTTTACACCAGACTGAATTTCTTTTTTGTCCAGGTTTAGTTTTTTAAATTATTATTAGAGTTGACATTTGAATTATTTCCCTTTAAGCTTTAAACAAATAATAACTTTTTAAATGAAGTGACCTGTAATTTAACTGATTTGACTTGGACTCAGATCTCACCAGTCGAATGAGATACGCCTCTATTCCTTTTTTCTTCAAGTGGAGCTTTTGTCACTCGAAAGAAAATTTTGCAAATGTTGTCATTTGACTCAGTTGAATTTGAGCTTATTTTTTGACTTATTTTCACATATACAAACACAATCAAATCCTTATCTGTTTTCCGCAACGGCGCGTTTCCTTTTTCTCCGAAGGGTGTTAATGTCACCAGAATTCAAATGGAGCCATTTTTATTTAAATGACCTGTGATTAAAAACCTTTTGCATCTTATTTGACTTTCACTATTTCGATATTTGACTCAAGTGCAGTGAAATTCCTTTCCTTCGCAACGGTCTGCTTCCTTTCTCTCCAAGCGATGTTTGGAAATGCCACAAAAATAGAAATAAGGCTTAATTGACTTAATATTCGACTCGAGTTTGAGTCAAATTCCTGACTTCATCACACAGTTCCTTTAGTTCAAAGTGGAGCTTTTGTCAGGAAAACAAACATGTAATGGTGATTTTTATTTAGTGTTATCATTTGACTTCCAGCTATTATTTGACTGTGATTATTTTTTGGCAACTTCACTCAAATCCTTTTGTTTTCACTTCCTTTTTCTCTCAGCTGTTTAACTCACCAGGAGGCAAATTGTATTTAAATGCCCTGTATTTAAATCCTTCTAAAGTCTTTTTGGACTTGTATTTGACTTGGGAAGCTTCAGTGACATGGACAAATTCCTTTTTTCTTTCCCCTACAAGGCAAATCCTTTATGTCCAAGTAGTTGTGTCATATTAATGATGTGATACTGTCGTGATATCTGATTTCTTTTTGGTAAGATTTGACCTAGTATTTGACTTATTCGACTGAAGAAGAAGAAGGCTTCAGTTCAGGTATTAGGTCTAAGTTTCTCTCTAAGAGAGATCATCTATATAGTTTAGTGTCATCACTGTGATTATTTCAGTATTTTTGTAAAATTTCAAGAGAACCACAACCCTGTACGTCCCTGTCTGTTCCTGTTTTTGCACCAAAACAAAACCGAAAAACTGAAAGATTTATTAAAGAAATTAGACCAAAACTCCACATAGGACTAATTCAATGGCAAATTAATTAACCAGTCAAACTCCTAAATTTTATCCCTAAATTTTGAATTATTTAAAATTATAACTTTTATTTTTATCCATTAATAGCTACATTTAATGTTTAATATTAAGGAACATCCTTTGAAATCTTTCTCTTTTTTCCCTTTTTTTCTGAAAAGCTTGTAAAAGCCTTCGCTTCAAAAACGACAGCTTTAAAACTCAGCACTTAAACTGGAGACTCCTTCCCGTGTTACATCAGGTAATTTTTCACGTATGACATTTCTTATTCATCTTAGACCACATGGCGCATCCGATACATACTGTTCCGCCGTTGTTGCTATAGAAACGATAACGATATCATATTAGGATGAGCACATTGAGAATTTTTTCTAAATACACTGAGCTATCCAAATATATATGTATATATAGCGCTTCACATCAGATCTACTTAAATCCTGCAAGCCAGGCTCATTGTGTCGGAAAATTGGGTGTGGGATTGCGCCCGAGGAATAAACAACCTTGTTAACGCTAAGCGCAGACACCAACATCATCAGACAGACGTGGATGGAGATGATATATCGCTCAGCTAATAGAGCCACGTCAAATAAAATGGATTATGAGCTGCAGGAGAGGGTTTTTTTTTTTACAGCGCCATTGTCTGATCTTACTTCATTCTCCCTGTGTTACAGCCAGCTTGTTCACACTGAGATCGAGGATCCGACAGCGCCTTGACGCTCGACTCTTAAAATACGTGCTATTTATTTAGCGATTTATCGCAATCGCTTAAGTATAATTGCAGGAATATAATCTCCTGTTTGGGGTAAACATCCGGAAGGACAAAAAAAAATTGTGTTCTGATTGGTTGCTGAAAAACATTTATCCTTGAATTCTCAACTAGGATTTGTCAGAAAGTGTGTGTCTATATTCGTGTGAGCGTATCCGTAGTAACAAAGGAAGATGGTTAGCATTAACAATTGATGATGGGTGCATAAGTATTTATCCCTCACACAACAGTAATTGGTAAAGCCACATTTTGCCAGCTTTGCTCATTCTTCCTGGATGATCTGCTACACCTTCTTCAAGGTTCTCAAACAGTGCCACGGATTTTCACCAGGGTTCAACTCTGGATTTTTTAACCGCTCATGTGTTTCTCAATCCTCATGTTTGCTACCATACTACTGCTGAAAAGCGAAGTTTCTCCCAAGCTTTTGTTTTCTTCATCTCATTTTATTTTTACAGCAGGCTTTTGTATATCTCCTGTATATTTCCCTCCATCCATCCATCCATCCTTCCTCCCAATTTTCCAGGTTCTGAGGTCAACAAGCATCTCACGATGCCTCCACCACCATCTTGTTTCACTGTAGTTCTAGACGGTGTGTATTGAGGTTGATCTTGATCGCTTCACACCAACGTGGGCTTGGAATAAAATACCCACGACAAGAATGTCTAGAATTATCATTAGGAAAAATCTGATCAATTTCAGCTTGACTGGAAATCTTTAAACCTGTTGTGTTTTGTAAAATCAAGATGAATGCTGAGTGACCGATATTTCTATAACGTAACAACGCAATACTTCCTGATGGTCAGATGTCGGATAGAACAACTCAAATACAGTTCATCAATATGCTTTTCTATTACGACTAACAGCACTGCAGAAAAGAAATAAATAAAACCCAGAATGAAAGAACTTGCTGTGTGTGTGTGTGTGTGTGTGTGTGTGTGGCACATGGTGGCGGCCAAACTGACAGACCGTAGGACACGGCGTGATATTTGCTTCCATGGAGGAAAATGGAATCTGTATTCACGCCATGACAGTTGTTGCAGTCGCCAAAAACTCACAAGGAGAGAGGCCTTTGCTTTTGGGCGACAACCAAAATAGGTGATTTTTATAAAAAAAAAAAAAAAAAAGAAAACATTTTTATTTATTTTATTTAATTTAATTTCAGTTCTCTGTGTAACGTGAAATGAGACGACGTTCGAATCAGAAAAGCTTGCTCGATTCTGATCATCACTGCGGGGAGAACATTCCCCCTAAACAGTAAGATAAATGATAAAATACGCAGTCAATCAGCACATCAACAAATATTCTAGCGTTCAAATAATAAAAGAAATAAACAAACACTGACATGAATTAGCAATAAGGGACAGACGTCAAACACTGAAATAAAACCATATATATGTTGGTGTTAGTGAGATATTAGTAATGGTTTTTAGTATTAGTGATAATGTTGGTCTTAGTGAGCAGCAGCACTGACACCAGGCTTTGGGGTTGGTATAATGTTTGTTAGTCATGGTGTTAATTATGGTATTACTGTTAATGATGGTGTTGGTGATGTATTAGAGTTAATGATGGTGTTGGTGATGTATTAGTGTTAATGATGGTGTTGGTGATGGTATTAGTGTTAATGATGGTGTTGGTGATGTATTAGAGTTAATGATGGTGCTGGTGATGTATTAGTGTTAATGATGGTGTTGGTGATGTATTAGTGTTAATGATGGTGTTGGTGATGTATTAGTGTTGATGGCGTTGGTGATGGCATTAGTGTGAATGATGGTGTTGGTGATGTATTAGTGTTAATGATGGTGCTGGTGATGGTGTTGGTGATGTATTAGTGTTGATGGTGCTGGTGATGTATCAGTGTTAATGATGGTGCTGGTGATGTATTAGTGTTGATGGTGTTGGTGATGTATTAGTGTTAATGATGGTGTTAGTGATGGTGTTGGTGATGTATTAGTGTTAATGATGGTGCTGGTGATGTATTAGTGTTAATGATGGTGTTGGTGATGTATTAGTGTTGATGGTGTTGGTGATGTATTAGTGTTAATGATGGTGTTGGTGATGTATTAGTGTTAATGATGGTGTTAGTGATGGCATTAGTGTGAATGATGGTGTTGGTGATGTATTAGAGTTAATGATGGTGTTGGTGATGGCATTAGTGTTAATGATGGTGTTAGTGATGGTGTTGGTGATGTATTAGAGTTAATGATGGTGTTGGTGATGGCATTAGTGTTAATGATGGTGTTGGTGATGTATTAGTGTTAATGATGGTGTTGGTGATGTATTAGTGTTAATGATGGTGTTAGTGATGTATTAGTGTTAATGATGGTGTTAGTGATGTATTAGTGTTAATGATGGTGTTAGTGATGTATTAGTGTTAATGATGGTGTTAGTGATGTATTAGTGTTAATGATGGTGTTAGTGATGGTGTTGGTGATGTATTAGAGTTAATGATGGTGTTGGTGATGTATTAGTGTTAATGATGGTGTTAGTGATGGTGTTGGTGATGTATTAGAGTTAATGATGGTGTTGGTGATGTATTAGTGTTAATGATGGTGTTAGTGATGGTGTTGGTGATGGCATTAATGTTAATGATGGTGTTGGTGATGTATTAGTGTTAATGATGGTGTTAGTGATGTATTAGTGTTAATGATGGTGTTGGTGATGGCATTAGTGTGAATGATGGTGTTGGTGATGTATTAGAGTTAATGATGGTGTTGGTGATGGCATTAGTGTTAATGATGGTGTTAGTGATGTATTAGTGTTAATGATGGTGTTAGTGATGGTGTTGGTGATGTATTAGAGTTAATGATGGTGTTGGTGATGGCATTAGTGTTAATGATGGTGTTGGTGATGTATTAGTGTTAATTAATGTGTTGGTGATGTATTAGTGTTAATGATGGTGTTGGTGATGTATTAGTGTTAATGATGGTGTTAGTGATGGTGTTGGTGATGTATTAGAGTTAATGATGGTGTTGGTGATGTATTAGTGTTAATGATGGTGTTAGTGATGGTGTTGGTGATGTATTAGAGTTAATGATGGTGTTGGTGATGTATTAGTGTTAATGATGGTGTTAGTGATGGTGTTGGTGATGGCATTAATGTTAATGATGGTGTTGGTGATGTATTAGTGTTAATGATGGTGTTAGTGATGGTGTTGGTGATGTATTAGAGTTAATGATGGTGTTAGTGATGGTGTTGGTGATGGCATTAATGTTAATGATGGTGTTAGTGATGTATTAGTGTTAATGATGGTGTTGGTGATGGCATTAGTGTGAATGATGGTGTTGGTGATGTATTAGAGTTAATGATGGTGTTGGTGATGGCATTAGTGTTAATGATGGTGTTAGTGATGTATTAGTGTTAATGATGGTGTTAGTGATGGTGTTGGTGATGTATTAGAGTTAATGATGGTGTTGGTGATGGCATTAGTGTTAATGATGGTGTTGGTGATGTATTAGTGTTAATTAATGTGTTGGTGATGTATTAGTGTTAATGATGGTGTTGGTGATGTATTAGTGTTAATGATGGTGTTAGTGATGGTGTTGGTGATGTATTAGAGTTAATGATGGTGTTGGTGATGTATTAGTGTTAATGATGGTGTTAGTGATGTATTAGTGTTAATGATGGTGTTAGTGATGTATTAGTGTTAATGATGGTGTTGGTGATGTATTAGTGTTAATGATGGTGTTGGTGATGTATTAGTGTTAATGATGGTGTTAGTGATGGTGTTGGTGATGTATTAGAGTTAATGATGGTGTTGGTGATGTATTAGTGTTAATGATGGTGTTAGTGATGGTGTTGGTGATGGCATTAATGTTAATGATGGTGTTGGTGATGTATTAGTGTTAATGATGGTGTTAGTGATGTATTAGTGTTAATGATGGTGTTGGTGATGGCATTAATGTTAATGATGGTGTTGGTGATGTATTAGTGTTAATGATGGTGTTAGTGATGGCATTAGTGTTAATGATGGTGTTAGTGATGTATTAGTGTTAATGATGTGTTGGTGATGGCATTAATGTTAATGATGGTGTTGGTGATGTATTAGTGTTAATGATGGTGTTAGTGATGTATTAGTGTTAATGATGGTGTTAGTGATGGTGTTGGTGATGGCATTAATGTTAATGATGGTGTTGGTGATGTATTAGTGTTAATGATGGTGTTAGTGATGGTGTTGGTGATGTATTAGTGTTAATGATGGTGTTAGTGATGGTGTTGGTGATGTATTAGTGTTAATGATGGTGTTAATGATGGTGTTGGTGATGTATTAGTGTTAATGATGGTGTTAGTGATATATTAGTGTTAATGATGGTGTTGGTGATGGCATTAATGTTAATGATGGTGTTGGTGATGTATTAGTGTTAATGATGGTGTTAGTGATGTATTAGTGTTAATGATGGTGTTAGTGATGTATTAGTGTTAATGATGGTGTTAGTGATGTATTGGTGTTAGTGATGTATTAGTGTTAATGATGGTGTTGGTGATGTATTAGTGTTAATGATGGTGTTGGTGATGGCATTAATGTTAATGATGGTGTTGGTGATGTATTAGTGTTAATGATGGTGTTAGTGATGTATTAGTGTTAATGATGGTGTTGGTGATGTATTAGTGTTAATGATGGTGTTAGTGATGTATTAGTGTTAATGATGGTGTTGGTGATGTATTAGTGTTAATGATGGTGTTGGTGATGTATTGGTGTTAATGGTGTTAGTGATGTATTAGTGTTAATGATGGTGTTGGTGATGTATTAGTGTTAATGATGGTGTTGGTGATGGCATTAATGTTAATGATGGTGTTGGTGATGTATTAGTGTTAATGATGGTGTTAGTGATGTATTAGTGTTAATGATGGTGTTGGTGATGTATTAGTGTTAATGATGGTGTTAGTGATGTATTAGTGTTAATGATGGTGTTGGTGATGTATTAGTGTTAATGATGGTGTTGGTGATGTATTGGTGTTAATGGTGTTAGTGATGTATTAGTGTTAATGATGGTGTTGGTGATGGCATTAATGTTAATGATGGTGTTGGTGATGTATTTGTGTTAATGATGGTGTTAGTGATGGTGTTGGTGATGGCATTAATGTTAATGATGGTGTTGGTGATGTATTAGTGTTAATGATGGTGTTGGTGATGTATTAGTGTTAATGATGGTGTTAGTGATGGTGTTGGTGATGTATTAGTGTTAATGATGGTCGTAGTGATGGTGTTAGAGGTGTTAGTGATGGTGTATGTGATGATATTAGTAGAGGTGTTAGTGAAGGTGTTTGTGATGGTGTTAGTAGAGGTGTTAGTGATGGTGTTAGAGATGTTAATGATGGTGTTATTAAAGGTGTGAGTGTTGGTATTAGTGATGGTGTTGGTGATGTATTAGTGTTAATGATGGTTTTAGTGATGGTGTTAGTGATGGTGTATGTGATGATATTAGTAGAGGTGTTAGTGATGGTGTTATTAGAGGTGTTAGTGAAGGTGTTTGTGATGGTGTTATTAGAGGTGTTAGTGAAGGTGTTTGTGATGGTGTTAATAGAGGTGTTAGTGATGGTGTTAGAGATGTTAGTGATGGTGTTATTAGAGGTGTTAGTGAAGGTGTATGTGATGGTGTTATTAAAGGTGTGAGTGTTGGTATTAGTGAGGGTGTTGGTGAGGGTGTTAGTGGTACTGGTGTTGGTGATAGTGTTGCTGGTGTTGTTAGTGTTAGTGACGGTGATAGTGTTATTGTTGGTATTAGTAGTGATGGTGTTAGTAGAGGTGTTAGTGAGGGTGATAGTGTTAGTGTTGGTGTTAGTGGTGGTGTAAATGATGGTGTTAGTAGTGGTGGTGATGGTGTTAGTGGTGTTAGTGTTGGTGATGGTGTTAGTGGTGTTGGTATTAGTAGTGATGGTGTTAGTAGTGTTGGTGTTGATGGTGGTGTTAATGTTTGTGTTAGTGGTGGTGTTAGTGGAGGTGTTGGTGTTAGTGGTGGTGTTAGTAGAGGTGTTAATGATGGTGTTGGTGTTAGTGGTGGTGGTGGTAGTGATGGTGTTGGTAGAGGTGTTAGTGATGGTGTTGGTAGAGGTGTTGGTGTTAGTAGAGGTGTTAATGATGGTGTTGGTGTTAGTGGTGGTGGTGTTAGTGATGGTGTTGGTAGAGGTGTTGGTGTTAGTAGAGGTGTTGGTGATGGTGTTGGTGTTAATTGTAGTGTTAGTAGAGGTGTTGTGTTAGTGGTGTTGATGGTGATGTTAGTAGAGGTGTTGGTGTTAGTGGTGTTAGTAGAGGTGTTAGTGGTGTTAATGTTGGTGTTAGTGGTGTTAATGGTGGTGTTGGTGGTCTTAGTAGAGGTGTTAGTGGTGTTAATGTTGGTGTTAGTGGTGTTAATGGTGGTGTTAGTGGTGTTAATGTTGGTGTTGGTGGTGTTAGTGTTAGTAGAGGTGTTAGTGCTGTTAATGGTGGTGTTAGTAGAGGTTTTGGTGTTAGTGGTGCTAATGTTAGTAGAGGTGTTAGTGGTGTTAATGGTGTTAGTAGAAGTGTTAGTGGTGTTAATGGTGGTGTTAATGGTGTTAGTAGAAGTGTTAGTGGTGTTAATGGTGGTGTTAATGGTGTTAGTAGAAGTGCTAGTGGTGTTAATGGTGTTAGTAGAGGTGTTAGTGGTGTTAATGGTGGTTTTAATGGTGTTAGTAGAGGTGTTAGTGGTGTTAATGGTGGTTTTAATGGTGTTAGTAGAGGTGTTAGTGGTGTTAATGGTGTTAGTAGAGGTGTTAATGGTGTTAGTAGAGGTGTTAGTGGTGTTAATGGTGGTGTTAATGGTGTTAGTAGAGGTGTTAATGGTGTTAGTAGAGGTGTTAGTGGTGTTAATGGTGGTGGTAATGGTGTTAGTAGAGGTGTTAGTGGTGTTAGTAGAGGTGTTAGTGGTGTTAGTAGAGGTGTTAGTGGTGTTAATGGTGTTAGTAGAGGTGTTAGTGGTGTTAATGGTGGTGTTAATGGTGGTGTTAGTGGTGTTAGTGGTGTTAATGGTGTTAGTGGTGTTAATGGTGTTAGTAGAGGTGTTAGTGGTGTTAATGGTGTTAGTGGTGTTAATGGTGTTAGTAGAGGTGTTTGTGGTGTTAATGGTGGTGTTAGTGGTGTTAATGGTGTTAGTAGAGGTGTTAGTGGTGTTAATGGTGGTGTTAATGGTGGTGTTAATGGTGTTAGTAGAGGTGTTAGTGGTGTTAATGGTGTTAGTAGAGGTGTTAGTGGTGTTAATGGTGTTAGTAGAGGTGTTCGTGGTGTTAATGGTGGTGTTAGTGGTGTTAGTGGTGTTAATGGTGTTAATGGTGGTGTTAATGGTGTTAGTAGAGGTGTTAGTGGTGTTAATGGTGTTAGTAGAGGTGTTCGTGGTGTTAATGGTGGTGTTAGTGGTGTTAGTGGTGTTAATGGTGGTGTTAATGGTGTTAGTAGAGGTGTTAATGGTGTTAGTAGAGGTGTTAGTGGTGTTAATGGTGTTAGTAGAGGTGTTCGTGGTGTTAATGGTGGTGTTAGTGGTGTTAATGGTGGTGTTAATGGTGTTAGTAGAGGTGTTAGTGGTGTTAATGGTGTTAGTAGAAGTGTTAGTGGTGTTAATGGTGGTGTTAATGGTGTTAGTAGAAGTGTTAGTGGTGTTAATGGTGTTAGTAGGTGTTAGTGGTGTTAATGGTGGTGTTAATGGTGTTAGTAGAGGTGTTAGTGGTGTTAATGGTGTTAGTAGAGGTGTTAGTGGTGTTAATGGTGTTAGTAGAGGTGTTAGTGGTGTTAATGGTGTTAGTAGAGGTGTTAATGGTGGTGTTAATGGTGTTAGTAGAGGTGTTAATGGTGTTAGTAGAGGTGTTAGTGGTGTTAATGGTGTTAGTAGAGGTGTTAGTGGTGTTAATGATGGTGTTAGTAGAGGTGTTAGTGGTTTTAATGGTGTTAGTAGAGGTGTTAGTGGTGTTAATGGTGGTGTTAGTGGTGTTAATGTTGGTGTTAGCGGTGTTAATGTTGGTGTTAGCGGTGTTAATGTTGGTGTTAGTAGAGGTGTTAGCAGTGTTAATGTTGGTGTTAGCGGTGTTAATGTTGGTGTTAGCGGTGTTAATGTTGGTGTTAGCGGTGTTGGTGTTAGTAGAGGTGTTAGCAGTGTTAATGTTGGTGTTAGCGGTGTTAATGTTGGTGTTAGCGGTGTTAATGTTGGTGTTAGTGGTGTTAATGTTGGTGTTAGCGGTGTTAATGTTGGTGTTAGCGGTGTTAATGTTGGTGTTAGCGGTGTTAATGTTGGTGTTAGCGGTGTTAATGTTGGTAGAGGTGTTAGCAGTGTTAATGTTGGTGTTAGCGGTGTTAATGTTGGTGTTAGCGGTGTTAATGTTGGTGTTAGCGGTGTTGGTGTTAGTAGAGGTGTTAGCAGTGTTAATGTTGGTGTTAGCGGTGTTAATGTTGGTGTTAGCGGTGTTAATGTTGGTAGAGGTGTTAGCAGTGTTAATGTTGGTGTTAGCGGTGTTAATGTTGGTGTTAGCGGTGTTAATGTTGGTGTTAGCGGTGTTGGTGTTAGTAGAGGTGTTAGCAGTGTTAATGTTGGTGTTAGCGGTGTTAATGTTGGTGTTAGCGGTGTTGGTGTTAGTAGAGGTGTTAGCAGTGTTAATGTTGGTGTTAGCGGTGTTAATGTTGGTGTTAGCGGTGTTAATGTTGGTAGAGGTGTTAGCAGTGTTAATGTTGGTGTTAGCGGTGTTAATGTTGGTGTTAGCGGTGTTGGTGTTAGTAGAGGTGTTAGCGGTGTTAATGTTGGTGTTAGCGGTGTTAATGTTGGTGTTAGTGAGCTGCAGCAGCAGTGACACCGGGCTTTGATGAGCTCTATAGCGTTTGGAGATGAGCCTCTTTATTCCACGCACACTTCCATTATGGCTTTGTCGGGAAGCTTGTTTACCTGCTGATAACATACACTGGTGGATTGAGGAGCAGCGATCCAAAGCGTGCTGCCAGAGTCACTCACGTCTCATTGTACAGCGCGAGGAGAAGAATGGCCCTGTTTATGCAGCACGGGGAGGTGGAGGGCCGAAATATGCAAAATGTTACACCGAAAATCAAACTCGGGCAGCGCTACGACATCGCGGTGCGCGTGCCAGCTTTATTTTTAGCTGCCAGATATACAGTTTCCCATCAGGTTTCTCTCTCTCTTTTTTTAAATAAACCCACCACCACCACCACCACCACCAACACCACCAGCAGCAGCAGCAGCAGCAGCATGCTTTCTGAGGACAATAAGTATAATATATCAAGTCAAAAAGAAACAGAAGCAGAAAGTGTTTAAGTTCCTTCACACCGACTACAACTTACATTTACATCTCGATTTTCTCCTGACAAGAATCTGAGGAAAAAAAGAGATCTTCTCAGGACTTAATAAATCCGTAAAAAAAAAAAGTAGAACATTAAAAAATTATTTATATATTTAATATTTTATTTTTATATTTATTTTTATTTTTTCTTAAATATATTCCTCACTAAATAAATAAATAAATAAATAAATAAATAAATAAAGAGTGACAAAGAGAAGGAAAGAAAAAGAGGAAAAAATATGCCTTATTTATTTAAATATATCTTTATAGAAGAATCTGTCGATCTAGAAAAAAAAGTAATTAAAAGAGAAGATGAATATATATATATATATATATATATATATATATATATATATATATAGTTTTTATATTGAAACGGTTTGAAGCCGTGCTCTTTCTTTCTTTCTTTCTTTATTTATTTATTTATTTATTTATTTATTTATTTATTGAAAGCAGAATCATTTGAGACTCATTTGAGTTACATTCTGAACTATTAAAGACACTTTAAAAAAACAAAAAAAAAAACATTTCCAACAGAATTAAAACAAAGTGTGAATTTTTTAGCGTTTAGAATTTTTTTCTTTTCTTTTTTTTCTTTTTTTAATGACAGAAATTATTATTTGACTACCTGACTGCTTTTCTGGTGCAAGCACGGTAGTGCATAACTGATGCACCAAATGTGTGTGTGTGTGTGTGTGTTAGAGAGAGAGAGAGAGCGAGTGTGGGGCTGTTGATGGCAGCTGTCAGTGGTTTGGAAGGAGAAGCGGACAGATTGTGCGTTGTGTTGGTACCGCCAGTTCGCCACCTGGCACACTCTTCCTTGTTAGAACTTCTTACTGTTTCTGCTCTGATTTGGAGAGGCGTCGATCTGCGCTCTAGTGACTTTCCATCACACACCAACTTCAAACCGCCGTCACTGCTAACAGCCATCCAGCACGCCACTTTAGACGATAACTCCACGTCTTCCTGCTTCTTATCTTTCAATCGCGTGCTTAAACGCCGACCGCGGCGCTCTTACCATCCCTGTACCTCCGCCCTGCTCGGGCTATTATCCGCATTGGCTTAGCGTGCGAGCCGACAAGTCGATAAAGCTGCGATCTTTGTGAAGATGCTAATCGGCGGGGACCACGCTGATTGACAGCTAATACTTCTCCTCTAGCACACTGGCACTCCCTGCTAATTAGTTAGTCATTCTCTCCATCGCACCCAGGATGTGTCATTTCACAATTTAGCCCTGCGACGCATATGTACAGCTTACACTGCCTCTCAGAGCATGCTAATACGACCCCGAGCGGTGAAGTGACGCTCCGTATCCACGTGCACTTTAAACGACCTACGTCAAAGCTTTACCAGATTAAACGTAACTATAAAGGGATAAAAAAAATATGAGGTTCCGTTAGTTGATGCAGGAATAAAGTAGATTTGAACTCATATATATGTATAATATTCATAGTAAGTAGGGCTGATGGGGTGCCAATACTTATGTCTTGCATGTTTTCTGATGGTGTTTAAGGTTAAAACAGCAGTTCCAGCATCGACGGTGTAGGACTGTAACACAAATACTTTCGTTTCGTCTTGAATTTGACTGGTCAGGAAAAGAAATAAGAATGAAGTGTCTAATGAAAGCATGTGTCCAGTTCCAGGGTTCAGTCGTCTGTCACACACTGAACTCACACACCAACAGAAAGTTTCTTCTCAATCACGTCTGCTGGGGTACAAAAGTTGTTCTGTGGGCGGCAGCAACAGCGTCTCTGTGCCACCCGGCGCTGGGGTCATGGCGCTGCGGGTTGTGTCCAGCACACGGCCCCCTCTGTTCCCCCACTGCCTGGTGAATGGACAGCGCTTTCCTTTGTGTTCTCTCATCAAAACACTCGGCAAAGTTAGTCAGCAAGTTCGGATTCCTCGCGCCTCTTTTGCCCCACCATGTTTTACACTCTGCTGGACCTGACACAGGTACGGAACTTGGTTTTACCTGACTTGGTTTTTTTTCATTGGATTTCTTACTTCTTAAAAATGAACAATTAGCATTAACATTTAAAATCTCTATTATTAACCAGATCAAAATCAGACTCGACGGGGATTAGTGTGGGAGTAGAATATGTGTGAAAAAATCTGCTTTTGGACATCATTTGGTAAAAAGTCTTTTTTAATTTTTTTATTTTATAATCTTTTCACTGACCACACGGTCATCATGTCTGATCCTGAGTGACTAAGTAAAGAAATGACTGGAACTCGGACTCTCCTGGAATTTGTCTTCAGCAAATTGAGTCTCAGAGACGCTTCCCAAACTAGCTAGCAAATTTAACAAGCTAATTTACAAAAGGTCAACAATATCTAGCGAATTTAACAGTCATTTCCAAAATGTATCTAGCTAGTTTATTTAGCAAGCTAACTTACAAAACCAGCTAGCTTAACCATGTCACTTCTAAACCTTGTATATTTCATGATTTTAACAAACTAATTTACCAAATTTAACTAGCTAGAAAAGTTAACTAGCTTATTTATAAAGTCCACTAACTAGAAAATTTAACCAAAGTTTAAAGTTTACCAAAAAAACAAAATGTACAAAATATTATAGATCTATTGCATTTCTGAAAATAATTAAAGTTAATAATAAGTTACAAATCCTAAATAGCTTATAAACTCAGCAAACTAATGAAGAAAACTTATATATATATCGCAAATTTATCAAAATCATTTCTAAAATGTTTCCAATTGGCTAATTTATCATTTAACAACTTAACTTCCAGTTAACTAGCGAGAACGATGTAACAAAAACGTAGCTAGCTTCCTCAACGTACGTTCGCTTAACACGCGTCTTTAGCGTTGAGGGTGAATTCTAAAGACTGATATTTCATTATTAAGTGGAATCTTCGTCTCATCCTGTCAGACTGGATAATAGAAACTCTGGCTGAAGACAAGATCGTTCATGGGGGGGGGGCTTGTTTTGACTTTGAATAAAAAATAAAAAGAAGCAGATTTCAGCTTCATCACAGTGACACAATACAGAGACTTTTTTTTCTTCTTCTGCTGTGGTCAGTTTTGAATAACTGAATTACAGATGTAGATGCAGATGTATTTTTATTTATTTATTTATTTGAAATTTTAATCAGATCTGTTTTGGCCTTTTTCTCGCTATCACCTGAAGGCAAATAGTAGCGATTTCTCCACAAGTTATTTACACCAGGAGCCGAGCCACAGCTTTGGAAACTCGGCTTCGGATCAAAGGATTGTTTTGATCTCTGCTTAGCATATTTGCTGAACCTAGCCAGTGATTCTGCGAAGTGCACGAGTTGTGGTTTTTTTTTTTTTTTTTTTTTTTTTTTTGGCGATATGCAGAGCATCCTTCTTTATCCCTCTTTCTCTTGTGTTAGCTCCCGGATTTAAGTACTTTCTGTATTTAGAAGACAACTGGATTTGCCAGCTTTTCAGTTTACTTGCCCACTGCTCGCAGTCTTGGCACTCGGAAATAGATAACTAGGTATGTAGCACGGCTAATCCTGATCGGCCTTGTAATAGTATTTGTGGACTGCGCGGCACCCAATTAGGGCATAATGTGTTATTTTTGTTTCAGCTAAGTTGGATTAAAATATGAAAAATACGCTTTTTTTTTGCTGCTGCTGAATGTTTACTTTTTACTCTGTTTACTTCCCAGACTGAGCGCTGATCGAGGAAGCCTTATTCTGACGGGATTAGTTTTACACGTGATGAGGTGGGCTAACGAAAATGATGAACAGAGTCTCTCTCTCTGTGTCCAAACCTTTAGTTTCAGGAATGTTTTACTTCTATAAAGCAAGAGGCAGAGTTTCTGTCGTCTTTTGGAGTGTTAGAGTCTGTTTAAAATGTAACCAGCTAGAATAGATCATTTTAACTTACAAAATTTAACCGACGATCAAATCTAACAATACAATTTACAAAACTTGAAGATCTAGTGAATTTCCAAAATTGAACTAGCCGAGCAGATTTAGCAAGATCATTTATAAACACTTAAATGTCTAGCAAATTTAACGAAATGATTTCAAAATTTGAGACTAACTAACTCATTTTGCAAACTAGTTTTTAATAGCTTCTCAATTCAAACTAATTTGTGAAATAATTTCTGAAATTGAACAAGCCTAGCATATTTACGAAACTTTAAATGTCTAGCAAATTTAACAATTCCCAAAATTGAACTACCCTAGCAAATTTACGAAAAGTAAATGTTTAGCAAATTTAACAAAATCATTTCCACAATGTAACTAGCTAACAAATTTTGCAAGCTAGTTTAAAAAACAAACTTAAATCGCTTCGCAATTCAAACTAATTCACAAACCTAATTTAGCGAGACAATTTACAAAACTTAAATGTCTAGCAAATTTAACAAAATTATTTCCGAAATTTAACTAGCTAGCAAATTTCACAAGCTAGTTTTTTTTAAACTAAATAGCTACTCAATTTAAACTAATTTACAAAAAATAGCAAATTTACGAAACTTAAAATATCAAATTTTACAAAAATAATTCCCAAAATTGAACTAGCATAGCAAATATACGAAACTTTAAATGTTTAGCAAATTTAACAAAATAATTTCCAAAATGTAACTAGCTAGCCAACTTTGCTTTCTAGTTAAAAAAAAAAAAAACTTAAATAGCTACTGAATTCAAACTAATTTACAAAACGTAAACATCTCCCAAAATGTAACACTACTTACTACCAACTTTCCAAAGTTAACTAGCTAGAAAATTGAACAATTTACAAAATGTACCTAGCTAAAATGAAAAAAAAAAAATCTAGATTTTTTTGCAAACTAATTCCCAAAAAATTGGCGAATTCTGGAATGTTTTCCAATAGAATCTGTTCCAAACCATCACTTCAGGCTGGATGGTTATACATCACCTGGTCAAATCTGTCCGGTTTGGTTGGCTGCATTAGAGTGGGCGGTCTCCTGTTCATGTAGCCCCTCCCCCCGGGCGTGGAGATGCTTTTCTGTTTAACACGGTTGTATTGAGTGCTCAGAGATACTCGGCCTTCCCGAGAGCTGACTGGTTTGCATCGGGACGAGGTCTCTGAGACTCCAGACGTCTTTGAGTTCTCCAGCAAACTTCTTCAACACCTCACGGAGTCAAAACCCGCGAGAGAAAATTCACAGGAAGGAAAGGGAAAAACCGCTTGTGTGTGTGTGTGTGTGTGTGTGTGTGTGTGTGCTCATGACTCCATGCTGGCGAGACGAGCGTGGGTTTAGTGAAAGGGGCTAGATGGCTCACGAGAGGGATAAACCTGGAAGAGTCATGCAAGCAAATGTGTTTTTTTTTTTTTTTACATTTTTTTTTATACAGAGCACAATGAAAGCGATTGTGGCAAAGTCCTTTGGAAAGCGGCAAAGCAGCTCTCGGAGGTCCAGGACCGTGGAGAAGCCGGATGAGCCCTCGGAAGGCGACGGAGAGGCCAGGCTTTCCAGCAGCACCTGCGAGTCGGAGGAAAAAGGCAAGACCCACCTCAGCTTCCTTTTTTTTTTTTTCCTTTTTTCACTGGCTGTTATTAACCGCAATGTTTTTCTTTTTTCTTTTTTGCACCATCCCTGTGGTAAACACACAAATAACATTGTTTAGTGGTGAGAATTCCTTTTGAAAGGAAGTGTTTCCCTAATGATAGAACCCTGCCAACAAAAAAAAACAACGGAGAGAGAGAGAGAGAGAGAGAGAAATGAAACACACACACACACACAGTCACAGGTGCTTGGGAAGAGAAGGAACAGAGTGAATGGTCAGCGAAGTCCCCTAGGAGGCCTTTTTAGTCGAAGCCAGTGTGTGTGTGTGTGTGTGTGTGGAGCCAGGTGGACTGCTTTACTGAGCATGCTCCTGTAAGCCTCATTCACATGCTAATTTGCCTCGTATGTAACTTTTATTTGTCTCACCCCGGTGCCGGGGACAATAATTACAGAGCGTTTTACATCCGCATCAGCAAATCGACCAAATAATACAAATGCAGATGTTTTTCTTTTTTTTCAAATTGCAGAGATGGACAGCAGGTTTCAGAAATCGTGTTTCAAAATCGTAGCCTGGTTTACGCGGATGTGGCTAGACACTTCAGCACTTTTCAGAGCGGCGTCAAAGCTCGAGTGACGTTTTATTGGAGCTCTTCTTTGAGATTTTTTACATTTTATATATAAATAAAAAAAAAGAAAGATTTAATATTTGTTTACATGAGAATGTGACATTTAGTGTTGGCGAATAGAATGTTTTATAATAATATATATATTAAAAAAAAACTCAGATATATATCTTAAATACACAAAATGGCTGTTGAATTTTTTTATTAAAACATTTGTTGGCTCAAAAATTTGCACTTTTCTGTTGTTGTGGAGTCAGGTAAAGGAATTCTTTAGTCATGAGCCAGAATTTTAGCAGAATTGTTTTATTTTTATTTTTAATATAAGTCTCCGACTGCGAGTGCTGCTGCCATGAAGTCCGTCTCTGAACCACCAATAAGACGACGACGTAGGGTTAGCTAAAATTCAACCGAGCGATAATGTTAATTCATCAGTCAGTAGTAAAGTTACAGCTTCAGTTCTGACCATGGAAGGCTTCGCAAGATGTTAAAAACACGTCTTCTTACAGAAAACCACATTAAATATAACCTGCGTTCTTTGTTCAGAGCTGAAGTTAAAATGCTTATAAAGTCTCCGTTTCCTTTTCAGGACCAATTGTAGCAGATCTGAAGGCAATAATCGTGGCCATGTGAATTGAAATGGTATCGTATTGTATCGTAGCAGACTTGTCAGATATCGTGGCCTCATGAATGGAAATCGTTTTGCAATATTTCATAGCAGATTCGATCTTATCAAATATTGACTTAGCTTTATGAATTTAAATCATATATTTACACCGATCAGGTATAACATTATGACCACTGAGAGGTGAAGTGAATAAGACTGATGACCTCCTCATCATGGCACCTGTTAGTGGGTGGGATATATTAGGCAGCAAGTCAACATTTTGTCCTCAAAGTTGATGTGTTAGAAGCAGGAAAAATGGACAAGTGTAAGGATTTGCACATGCGGAGCGATGTTTCTTTGAGACGTACCACCTACCTAAGCATTGTTGCAGACCATGTACACCCTTTCATGGAAACGGTATTCCCTGATGGCTGTGGCCTCTTTCAGCGCCATCCCACAGAGCAGAAATGTATCAGGAATGGTTTGATGACCACAACAACCAGTTTGAGGTGTTGACCTGGCCTCCAAATTCCCCAGATCTCAAACCAATCCAGCATCTGTGGGATGTGCTGGACAAACAAGTCCGATCCATGGAGGCTCCACCTCGCAACTTACAGGACTTAAAGGATCTGCTGCTAACATCTCGGTGTTAGATACCACAGCAGGGTATCTAGTGGAGTCCATGCCTCGCTGGGTCAAAAGGGGGACCAACACAATATTAGGCAGGTGGTCATAATGTTATGGCTGATCAGTGTATATCGTAGCAGATTCAACGTTATCGTCAAAAATCATCTCTTATAAATCAAAATCGTATATATCCTAGGATTCTTAGGAATCAAAACTCTATTCAATCCTAGCAGATGCTATAATTATCCTGAATATCATTACCTTATGAGTGAAAATCTTATTGTATTATTTCGAAGCAGATTTAAATGTTTTGCTCAAACATCGTCACATTATCATCGAATCGTTGTCGGAGGAATCGATTCATACTCTCCTGTACCGTGAGGATTCCTTCTTTTATTTATCACGTAATTTGTTGCTTTTCAGTGGCACACACTTTAAATTAAAAAAAAGGTCATTTCTTATTATTCTCACTGCAATCAGAGGCATTTTAAAGTTCTCTTTCTGTTTTACCTCGGCGCACTTTTCTTGCTGACACTCCTCCCACACTGAGTTATTGCCTTGGCCTTGTTTCCTGAGCAGTGTGTGTCACCCGGTTCGTCCGTCCCTCTACCCCGCACCGGCGCTCCGGAGAGGACCTGCTTCCACGCCTGGCTATAGGCTCTGCATAAATAGCATCAAAGGCATTGTCATGTGCACCTTTTTTTGAAACGGCCTATTGAAAGTGTTCCCAGGAGACAATGCTGTGTGTGTGTGTGTGTGTGTGTGTCATAACCCTGCACTGTTCCCTACAGTCAGCAAAGGGAACAACAATCAGGCAAGCTGAAGAACAAAACGGCTTCTGCTGGGCGTAAAAAAAAAGAAGAAAAAACGCGTTTCGTCTACTTTTCCGGAGTTGTTTTCTCGCCTGAGATTCAGTCACATTTAGTGCTGTGGAACCTCCACGAAACTAGCACTTACTTTATAGCAGCGATAAACAGTCACTCCCTCTCGCTCCTTGTTATTCCTCCCAGAAATGTTGAAAGAAACATCTCCTTACAAACAACTCGATTGTGTTTCCTTACATACTCTCTACATTTCTATAGAAAACACATCTATTTTGACCAATGAGAACAGAGAATTCAGGACCAGCTCTTGTCGCTTGAGGTTTCTAAATAAAGTGGATATAAAGATTAGACTGTAAACAGATCGACAGAATGGCATTAGGTCGTCATTAGGTTATAATTGTTTTTAAAAAATGTAATTGTTGTTGTATCAGTGACTCTGCTTCATCACATTGATTATTTATCTATAACGCCACAGCAGAACCGAGTGTTTCCTTTCCTTCTGTCATTGTTGTCGCGCGCTTTAATAATATTTGCTTCTTTTAATCGCTTTGTCTCATAAACTCAGATCATTGTGTTATGATATCTCTAACAAATGATTAATTCATATGCTACGAAGCCGCTATCGAGTTAGTCTCCAGATTATCCAATTACACAACGGCGCCATTGGCTGCTCTAACAGATATAAGGCTTCGTCGGATCGACGCGTTCACATTTATCAAGGTTACGTTTTTTCAGCTCTTAAGTCGTAGATCGTAATCAGTTTACAGTCTGACGGAGATCGATATCGTTGACCTATGACACGCGGTGTTGGTTTTCCCGAAGCTTCAGGATCGATGGTGAAAAGTTCGGTTTCTTTCTCGGCTCGCTAAGGGCTCACTAAGCGCGTTTGGGCGCCTGCGATTGAGCCATGCGTCAGCGTGAAATCGCATCCAGCACTGGTTCTGTGATCGCTCTCCGAGACTCTTGTTAAACTTGGCGCCGTTTTGCGAGGGGATAAAGACCGGCCTCGATCGGATTAACCGTGCAACAGCATGATGTAACTCTTTGTTTGTGAAGCATGTCATCTTTGTCGCACTTTAAGACTTTCACCAAAGAGAAAGTTTTGTTTTTTTTTAAAAAAAAAAAATTAATTAATTAATTAAAAAAAAGAAATAAATGTTTTGTTAAGTGTGTGTGTGTTTTCTTTTTTTAGACATGGTGTTTGTATTCCTAGTTGCAGGATTAGTGCCTTGTTCAGGAATACTGAGTAGTTTCTTGCTGTGCCCACGTACTCGCTGTCAACAGTTCCAACCCCAGAGAAGAGGAAGGATAAAGCTCATTTTAAAACACACACACACACACACACACACACACACTCCGACTGACTTTGAAGAGAGTGGGAAGCACATCTTTCTGTTCCGTAATTGATTTTTATAACCTTCGATGTACATAATCTCTGCACTCTTGATTAAGCACGAAACTAGTCAATTTGTTCGCGAGGCCCAGTTTCGCATCGCGGCATTGGAGCGCAACTTTGATGTGCCCGAGTTGATGCTAAGTTGCTCTCGAGATGTGACTGTGTGACTATCAATCCTCCTGTATAGTGGAGAGAAAGCGCAAAAATGCCTGCTTTTTAGCTTTAGATGCTTGTTTATCACTTTTAAATACCGTCATCTTTGCCAAAATCCTCTCTCAATAGAACCTTTCACTTGCTGGAATAAATTCAAATTAAAAATTTAAATCCTTCTTTGCATTCCCTCAGCCTCTTCTCTCTCTCTCTCTCTCTCTCTCTCTCTCTCTCTTTTTTTAAATAGCTGGCTCCTTTTAGAAAGCTGTTTATGTAGTGATCTGCTCATAATCCAGGTTGTTTCTCAACAGGAAGAAAAAAAAAGAAGAAGAAAAAAAAAAAAAGCAGCGAAATCGTATTATCACTATCTGGGAGAGATGATGCGAGAAGTCAGAAGGAGTCAGGATGGAGGATGGGGCGACTTTTCAAAAGTGTTAAATCGGAGGAATGATGCAAATGCTCTTTGATGGTTTACTTTGATGGAACAAGGGCATTTGACTTGCAAATACTAATAGAACATTGTAGCGCCCAAAAAAAGTCTAATGTGTCTGATGCCTTTTGTGATGTTATGGAGAGAAAAAAAAAAAAAACAGGCGGTGGATAAATCTACGCAAAAAGGGGTCGCGATGTTGGATAGTCGATCTGTGAGCGGGTAGATGTCAGTTATGTTAAATAGATGTTAACTTAGCTGAAGTTAGTCTGTAGAACTGCATCTATACTGCTGTTACTGTTAACCTGATAGCAGGTGGTACTACGTGATTTGAGCCTTGTGTTTGGTGCCGTGACCCGAAAAGGTCAGATTGCCCTCTGTCCAGAGGAGGATCTCCAGCATCTTTCTAGAACTAATAGAGAACGCAAGGATGGTTGGCAAGGTTGTGTCAAAGGAAGGCAGAGAAACTGTCGAGAGAGAGAGAGAGAGAGAATTCTTCATTTTAACTTCATTTCAGTAAGCACTGAACACTCAGGAATTCACACTTTCTTTTGCCAACTTTGTCCCCAACATGGACAGACAAAATAAACAAAAACAAACAAAGAACCCACACCCCAATTTGGTAAGACAAAAACAAAAATAACACCCCCCCAATCTTACAAAGACAAAAACTACCAAAACAAACACACACAAACCTGGTCAAAAAGTCAAAAGCAAACAAAGGAATTCCCCCCTCAAAAAAACCCTAATAAAGTCAAAAACAAAGAAAGTGCCCCCCTCCTCCTATTTTGCAACTTGGAAAGTCAATACAAACAAAAATGCCCCCCCACCAACCTTTAGTGTCAGGGTCTCCTAAACCCCAGAGTTCAGCAAGTGAGGTTGATTCAGCATTCCAAGGTAGTCGATTATTTACTTTAGATAGATCAACATACAGAGAGCTGGTCTGGTGAAATCCAGCTGTTTTGAGGTAAAACACATCACAGTTAGCTAGATTCTTGCAAACAAAAGACAAACTTGTTAAAAATCATAATTCCAAGTTAAACTCAGATAAAACACCTCAATGTCTCCCGGAGACGTAAACTTTCATCCCGTGTTACTGTTTTGTTTGAGCGATCAAATCAAACAAATCAAAACTGCTCGGTGATTGACCTTTTTCCCCTCGTTTTCTTTCTTCCCCCCGATGAATTCACTTTGCCGCTCGAAGGACAAATCACAGAGAAGACCTTATTAAGCTTGTTTTTTATTGTTCGAGTGCCCCAGATTGGAGTTATTGTTGACGAACAAATTATAATTGTATCTCCTGAAAAGTTAGCAAAGATCTAAACAAAAAGAAATCAATGGCGGAGGACCATTAATCACTCCAAGCGGCCTACTTGTGCCGAAGAAACTTACCTCATAATCAATGTCTTTGTTTTGATGAAAGGGCATTTGCATGCTGATTCAGTGTGGTGCATTGGATGCAATCAAAACATTGTCATCCACGTTAATAAGTGGCTTATTTGTACTCTCGAGGGTGCCGCTGAATAGCGCTCGCAAACTAAGCCGTTTGTGGCGCTCTAGTTTAAAGGCCAAAGCTGAAACAGAAGACTTCTGCATGTGTGGCGACTCTACAGACTATAATAAAGGGGTCGTGAGGGTGTTATAGGATACACCTTTTTCTTTTGGTGTTGCTTCTGTAAAATTCCACTCAAGTTTAGTTTGTGCTTATGGATTTTTTCATGATCTGGATAAGCTTTATCTCGGAATTCAGATGTTTCTCTTTCTGTAGTAACACCTTCTTAAAAAAGTAAACATTTTGTAGTTTGTGGTCAGAATTCTGTGTCTGACTGATCGATGCCACCAGTCATGTCAGGAATAAAATGTCATGCTGTTACAGGACAATACACAATGACAGGTTAGCGCTGACTGGAGATTCCTTCAATATATGATGAATAAACGCTTCACAGGTTATGAGGCCTTGTCTATCCACGAGGCTGGCTTCCCACGAGGACCCGTCTATAGTGGATGCTTTATGAGGTAAAGGTTTCATACAAGGACTCGTCTATGGTGGACGCTTCAAATGTGGACATGTCTATGGTGAATGCTTCATATGAGGACTCGTCTATGGTGGACGCTGCACATGAGGGCTTACCTATGTTGGATGCTTCACCTGAGATGAGGACTCCTCTTTGGTGGACGCTTCACACAAAGACTCATCTATGGTGGAAGCTTTACAGGAGGACTCGTCTATAGTGGACGCTTCATATGAGAACTTGTCTATATTGGATGCTTCACACGAGGACTCGTCTATGGTGGACGCTTCATGCGAGGACTCGTCTATGGTGGACGCTTCACAGGAGAACACGTCTATTTTGGACGCTTCATATGAAGACTCGTCTATGGTGGACGCTTCACGCGAGGACTCGTCTATGGTGGACGCTTCACGCGAGGACTCGTCTATGGTGGACGCTTCACGCGAGGACTCGTCTATGGTGGACGCTTCACGCGAGGACTCGTCTATGGTGGACGCTTCACGCGAGGACTCGTCTATGGTGGACGCTTCATAGGAGAACACGTCTATTTTGGACGCTTCATATGAAGACTCGTCTATGGTGGACGCTTCACCTGAGATGAGGACTCCTTTATGCTGGATGCTTTAAACAAAATGAGAACTCCTCTATAATGCACGCTTCACATGATATGAGGTCTTGTCTATGGTGCACGGTTCACACGAGGACTCAGTAGTGTTGTTGGAGGAAATCACTTTCTGACCAATCAGAATTGAGTATTCACCATCGCTGTTTTTGAACAGAAATGATTACAGTGTGTGTGTTAACTTGTGTTACTTTGCTTAATGTTTTTTTTCACCCACACTGCACTGCGCTGTGTTTAAACTCCTGAATGCTAACAGCTAAAGAAGTGATAGAGTGAAACAGCACAGCAGTGAAGTGATATCAGGTGCTAGAGTAAACACCACTCCACACCTACACGTCTTCAGCTTACACTCTTCCCTCCCTAAAAACATAATCGCTCGGAAAAATACGCGCAGCCGCTCGGTTTTGCCGTCCTCTCTGACTAACGCCACCCGTCTGGCACTCAGACGTATCATGTATACACAGTTTGGCTATTAAATCGAGCCGACCTCAAGCAAATGACTTAATCCTAAACAAGAAAAAAAAAGTCCCGACATTTTCATAAGCAGCATCGCTTTGTGGCCAAAAAGCAATGCGCGATGCAAAACCAGACGTGCGCAAGTCAGATGTTTGCTTTCTGTTGAAATGCTGCAAGCAAGCAGCATCTGAACAAAACAAAAATCTGAAAGAGAGGAGAAAAAACTTGGACTGTTTGTGTGGGAATTGCTTTTACATGATTATTTTTCAACTGGCTACAAACGACTGAACTCCAGAAGAGGAGATTTCCAAAAATGATTACAGATGGAAATCCCGATTCAGATTGTTGCTGTTGTTGTTTTTAAGTTGTTAATTGGTCAGAAGATAATGAATTTCTTTAGAGCTATGGTTTCTATGGTAACCGCTTGTTCTCAGGGACCTGTACGACAAATGCTACACATAAATAAATTTTTAAAAAAAAGAAACGAATAAAGAAAAATGATATTGTAAAGATTTAACAGTTAATAATTTCGGAAGGAGTCTCCAGTGTCAGCACTTTATATTTACCAGAACAAGAAGATAAAATGATGGATGAGGTTGTGGTTTTTTAAAATTTTTATTATTATTATTATTATTATTACTACTACTACTACTATTTTTTTTTTTCTTTTATGAACTTCGAGCTCATAGCTGAAGCCTGTTTCTGTCCACTAAGCGATAACAGGAACCAGCTTGTTTCAGTGACTTTCCATCAAATTAATACAACAATAAACCTATAATAAACCTATAAAACTTATACAATTAATGCAAAAAATTAATGCACAAAATTGAAAACACTTCAGTCACGCTGTTATTGTTGTTGACTATTTTCCTATAGCATGACCACCAACCCCCCCCAAGTGTTATTCCTTTGCAAAAATATATGAACGTTGTGCTGTGTGTAAATATTGGCACCCCCGCCCCACAACGACCAATTCTTTAATTAGCATGTGGTTTATTTCTTATTTACAAAAAAGGTTTTAATGTTAATTACTGCTAAGGTTCATGGTTTCTAAAGGTCAGGTGATGCTATAAATAACCGAAATAAAGGCGACGTTAATGTAAATGTGTTACTAAGTAAAAAAAATATATATATATTCGTGTTATATGAATGAGTCTGAAAATAGTTTTCACTGAGATTTCAATGATGCAACTTTTTTTTTTCCCCTAAATCCTTGAGTGTAAGCTGATAGTGATAATTTTTCAATATTATTATTTTAAAAATATTTAAAATGTTTTTTTCTTTATCTGAGTCACATTCATTTATTTATATATAAATAAATAAATAAATAAATAAATAAATAAATAAATAAAAAAAATAAAATAAAAAGTTCACCTTTTACACAAATCATGTCCCCCCGCCCCCTTTTATTTAACTCTAATTATTTCTAATTCCAGTCTTGACCGGACACGGCTGATTACGGCGCAGCTTTCTGCGTTCCGATTGGTTTCTGTAGCTTGCATGTTGTACACTATACAATTAAAAAAATTCTCAATAGGTTTTTCTTTCTGTAGTAACAACAAACATGGAAAGATAGATAAATAAATAGATAGATAAATAAATAAATTAATTTAAGGAAGGAGTCTCCAGTGTCAGTAACCAAGAAGTTTACACTTAACACCAAACTGGCATTTTATACTTTTTTCCTTTTTTTCTTATAAAAAGTGGAATGAAATCTTTGTTTTGAAGTGACTCTGCTCCATCACGCCTCGTCCTCCTCCTCGTCGCTGAGTGATTTTATTTCTGATTTATTCCAGATTTTTTTATGCTTAAATATGTTAAAAAATTGACACGTTTTTGTTGTTTTTTGTGTGTTTTTGTTTTGTTTTTAATCCGAAGCAACTTTCAAATGTGGGAAATGCAAACAAGCTGTGATATCAAGCAGAAAACAGGACAAGTACATGATTTAAGTAACTACTAACTGACTTAATAAGCAGAGAATACAGAGATTTTTTATTTAATTTTTATCCGTTTTTAGCTACAGGAAATGAAGCCGGCTTGTACTGATTGTTTTTCTAGAAAAGCACAGCACCCAGTGTGTGTGTGTGTGTGTGTGTGTGTGAGAGAGACTAGTTTCCCTCCTTAAAGTGCATCATCCTCACAATGTGCTTCGAACCTCAGGACACGTTGTACTTTTTATCCGATTCTAGTTACGGTTTACTTCATAGGACGACAGGTGTTGATGATTTTCCCAGGAAAAGCAGGAGTGTGTGAGGAGTTTAATTCTTTACTTACAATACAGCAATCTGCCACGATCTACACACTTTTATATAAATAACGTCTCACCTTTCTGATGTTTCTGTGACGTTCTAGCTGCTTCTCCTAACATTAATACTATTTATTTTGATGGATTTTATCTCCAGCAGTAGGACGGTTTAAATAGTGATGGGAAAGAAAAGCCCTGTAGAATCGGAGAAGTGTGTGGATTTTCTATAGGTAAAGACTGCTGGATATTAAAAAATCTACGTTTCTCCAAGGTTTACTCCCCAGCGCCGGTTGTTTGATGTGATATGTGTAGGTTCAGCGGAGGCACATAAACAAAGTGGCGCAGGGACGTTTAACTTGGCTTACATAATTGGCAGCTGAATGCAAAAAGCTTTTAGACATTACGTGTGACCCGCTGTGATACTTTTCTAAACGCAATCAAACAATTCTTTTTTTTTTTTTTCGTTCTTCGGAAAAATGCGGACCTTTTGTTTGACATGTCATTTCATCTCGCCCACTTTTGCTTTCATTTTCCCTCTAATATGCACTATTGTTGCTGTTTTTTTTGGGTTTTTTTATGTTTAACCCCCCGAAATCTAACACTAACAGAGAAGCACTTCCTGTTGTAATGGACTGCGTGTGATGTGGTGATGAACGGACGGGGAAAAAAGAACGATTCGATTTTTTTTCTCTCCGAGTCTGTTAGATTAGACGTCTGATTTATTTATTTATTTTTTGCTTGTGTAATCGTTATTACTACACAGAGATGAGGAGGAGGAAGAGGAAGAGGAGGTGGGGAGGGGGGGGGAGAAGAAGGAAAAAAACCTGTAGTTTTATTTTGTCAGAAATGCTCAGCCGCCAACAAATCTGTCGCCTCTCATGTATAGACTTTATAAATGTGACGAACGTGGAGAAAGCTGTCGCTGAATTAGACTTTCAAATGAAATCTCAGACGAGATCAACGGCCAAACCTTAAGCAGCGGCATGGCCTTCTGTTCCCTAAACTCCTCGGCGTTGTGCTTACATATTATCCTCAGGAGACGAGGAGGGGGTGGGGGGGGGACATGAAACAGATATGAGAGCGCACACACACACACACACACACACACACACACACACTGGTGACTCCTCCCAGAAGTGTGGCCCTCTTTGTCATTCTAATCTGGCCTCTATTTGTTAAATGCTCGCACGCTGTTTGCTTTAGGCTGAACGTAAGCGTGCGTGTGTGTGCGTGTGTGTGTGTGTGTGTGTGTGTGTTTACAAAAGTCAGCCAGCTTCAGAGTTGCAGTGACGTCAGCATGATTATGGCCTTTGTCACACATTGCATGCATGATGCCGTCTTCCACACACACACACACAGGTTTCCATATATGGCGGTGTGTGTGATGTAGACGAGTGTGTGTAGAGGCCCACGGGGAGGAATTACATCTAATTACTCTAATAATTACTGAGGCAGCTCTCTCATAGTCACCGAGCGACACGACAACGAAGGATAACATGAACACACACACACACACACACACACGTGTAAAGATGAAATAAAGATTTCTATATGTCATGTTAGAGGAAGGAAGTGAGCGTTTAGGCCATGTGTGTGTGTGTGTGTGTGTGTGTGTGTGTGTGTGTGTGTGTGTGTGTGTGTGTGTGTGTGTAGTCGTCCACTCGTCCACTCGTGCTTGTTGTTTCCTTAGCAATAAAGTGGCAGACACTGAAAGTGGTGTGTTGAGCCATTGTTATCGTCCCTGGCCATCTGCTGCTGAGGAGTGACATTCCGTCTCATTTGCATGGTGACTGATACGGAGAGGAGGAGGAGGAGACCGGAGAGAGGGAGAGAGGGAGGAGAGAGAGAGAGAGAGAGGAGGGGACTGTGTGTGTGTGTGTGTAACTATTAACACAATCACAACTACACAAAAATATCAAGTTTATACTGATTATATCTTACACACACACACACACACTTTCATTAGACATCATACATTAATCCTTTACCCTCTGAAACAATTATACACAAGATTCTGTTCTACACCTCGCAATAATAATAATAATAATAATAATAATAATAATAATAATAATCCTGTTTCTAAAACTTCACCCAGTTTTGCTTCCACAATCCGTCCACCAGAAACCTGTATATTATTAACCAGGTTCCAGGAAACTTACTCCATTCTAGAGAGAGAGAGAGAGATGGAGATAAGAGATAGAGACTGAGAGAGAGAGATGGAGAGAGAGAGAGAGAAGAGAGAGAGACTTAGAGAGAGAGAGACATAGAGAGAGTGAGTGACAGACAGACAGACAGAGAGAGAGAGAGAAAGAGAAAGGGTGAGAAAGACAGATCAAGAGAGAGATGGAGATAAAAGAGAGAAGGAGAGAGAGACCAGACAGACAGCGAGAGATGGTGAGAGAGACCAGACAGATAGAGAGAGACAGCAGACAAATACAGAGACAGTTAGAGAGAGAGTGAGTGGTAGACAGATAATCACAGACAGACAGCCAGTGATGGAGAGACAGAATAAGAGACGTAGACAGACAGATAAACACACACAGACAGACAGACAGACAGACAGAGAGGACTGTGTCTCTGTCCCTCCCCTCTGTGGGCTGGTTTGTATGTTTTTTTTGCGGATGTGGGAGTGGTGTGTGTGTGTGTGTGTGTGTGTGTGGGGTGGAGGGCTGTTGCTGCTGTTGATGTGCAAATGTGCATCATATTGAAGGCTCATGAATAGGGAGGTGTGACGTGGAGCCGGAGCCGAGCGCAGGTGCTTATCGGCGCACTGTCACACACACACACACACACACACACACTCTCTCTCTCTCTCTCTCTCACACACACACACACACACACACACTCTCACACACTCACGCACACGCACGCTCGTGTCATATTCGCAGGGAGTACGTTTGAAAAAGCGGCAGCGTCGTCGGTGGGAGCAGCGTCGAGCGGTCAGAGGGAGAAGGAGCGCTCTCTCTCTCTCTCTCTCTCTCTCTCTCTCTCTCTCTCCTGGCCAACTTCTTCATCAGCACCGGTGACTAGGTCTGTCTCTCACTCTCTTTCTGCTTCATTTCTGTGTAATGAACTTTTTTTTGTTTTTGTTTTTATTTTCTTGCTGCTGATCGATTAGCTAGCGTACGGTGGAACACGGTAAACTCACGCCGCTCTCGCATCTCTCTCTCTCTCTTTCGATTCTCTCTCGCGGATTTACTATTTTTAATGATGTTCTCCTTTTCATGTTGGATTTCCGGCGCGTGTCGACTTGTGACAGCCCGTGACCAGATTAGAACCGGCTCTGAGAAAAAGCCTGACCTATTTCCTAACACAATATCGGATGGTAAATTTAGCGCCGAGAGCTTTTTCTACGCTTGTTGTTGTTTTTTTTTTTAAAACACGCCGCGTGTTAGCATTGTGTGCGTTATTCAGGCAGACAGCTGTATACACACACACACACGCAAACTTTCAGCGTCCTCGTCTTCTTCACGTGTTCTCAGGACGCTACCTGGAAGCCGAACGTATTTCTGATTTTTAAAATGAAAATCTCTCTATTTATTTAATTATTTATTTGAATTATTTCAGTGTTCATTTTGTCGTTAAACATCGGATCAGACTGAAATCAGACTCTTTCCGGATCTTAGACCTGTTGTCACCGATTCAAACTTTTTTTTTTTTTTTATTGAAATTTGATGATGACAAAAGTTTTCCAGTCTTTTTGTTTCTTTAGATGAAAAATATTCGAGAGAGATTTTCAGTGTGAAATTTATTTTTGGTGTGTGTGTGTGTTCATTAACAGAAATATAAATCCCCACACAAAAAATCGTTTAAATATTTAAGTGTGTTGTTATTGTGTCTTTTTTTTCCATTTAATTTCTTTTTCTATATTATTTGTGGCAGCAGAAATTTGCAAAAATATTTTTTTAAACATTTATAGATTTAATTCATTCATTAATTAATTTTTTTTGCAGTATGAATAATGGCAGAATGTTTTTTTAAATTATTCAGATGTGTGTAGATGTGTATTCAGGATGTATTCTGAAGGAAATCATTAGAAATGTTTGGGTTTTTTATTCAGTGTGAATTTGTTTAATAATAATTTTTTTATCAGCAGAATTTGACAATGTTTCTGTTCGCTTTTTTCATTTTATCTGTTGCTGTTCAAATGCATGAGGGTTGAGTGTGCTGTAGATGTGGCAGAGCTGATCTGGTGTCTGATCTCACTCTGTGTTGTTAAAGTGTGTGTGTGTGTGTGTGTGTGTGAGGTGACGTGATGTTGCTGCTACACCTGAACTTTATCCCTAAAGTCTGTAGTGAGTTTTATTCAGTAGACGCTTGTGTGAAGCTCTCTGAGTTTATTCCTCCGTTCCTTTTTAAAACTGAGCAACAGGAAACATTTAGTCTGTGCGAGAGAGAGAGAGAGAGAGAGAGAGAGAGAGGATGTGTAGAAGCAGTTTATCTTCCTAACACTTGTTTGTGTGTGTGTCTACTCTCACACTCAATTTTTTTTAAACTCAAATGTAGGTGTGTACATATATATATATATATATATATGTGTGTGTGTGTGTGTGTGTGTATATATGTGTGTGTATGTGTGGGGCGTAGAGCTTCGAGCCTCGCTGTAGGAACTGTCCATGGTGCTGCCTCCTGAGTTTTACACCAATTGAATCTTGAAGCTGGTTGTCTGCTTGGGGTGCCATTACTTTTGCAGCATAAAGAATGAACAGATTTTGGATATGAAGACATAGAAAACACGCAGCTCTTAATGTACTTATGGACCATTTATCCAAACAGCTCTAAACTGTAGACCTGTGTAGCCTTGTTGTTGAAGAAAAGACTTTTTCTCCTTTCTTTCCTGCTTTTTCCCTCCTCCTCCTCCTCCTCCACCTCCTCCACCACCACCTCCATCACCTAACCTCTCTCACTCATGCGCAAAACTTCACTTTAGTTAATCCCGGAAAATGAATTATTTGGATTTAATTCGACAAGGTTTCCGAAAATGTTCCATCTGCCACGGAGCAGCTGGCGAAGGGATAAACGTAATTAATTACTTAACTTTTTGAACAAGTGAAACACGGCTGGAGGAGGGGGGGGGGGTTGAAATTGAAGCATGTTTTTTTTTTGTTTGGAGGTTAGAAATGATAAATAAAAATTACGTAAAGGTGGTGAGGTTATAAGGTTGCGATTTAAAGTGGAGAATGTTCGCAAACATTTTGTGTGTGTGTGTGTGTGTCTGTGTGTGTGTGAAGTTTAATACTCGTGATCTAATGTCAGAAGTCTGTGATTTTTTGCATCATCACATCAGCGTTTTGTTTTTCCTCTCTCTTTAAAAATAAAATAAACTAAAGGACTGGGCGCACCTCGTAAACGTTACCTCATCGTCCACAGTTTTGTTCTCTTGGCCCGACTACAAAGCGGCGTCCTCGTCCCCTCGTGGGCCGCGTGAACGGCGAGGATTTTCTGAATTTATTTCCTCTGTTGCATTGTTTAAACAGCTTCTCGCTCCAGTTTTGATCCCTTCCTCTCTCGCCTTTGAGGCCGTTCCACGTCGTGTCAGCTGTTGACTGATAGCACGAGGACGGCCTCGCAGCGGGGAATGAAAGAAAAGTAGCGGTTGGTAAACACTGATAAGGGATAAATAGAAAGCGGTCAGGCAGAGATAGTTGTGTGGGAGCCCAGATTGTGTGCGGTCTGCTAAAATGAGATTCGCCGCCTGTCCCTTTCTTTTTTTTTCTCTCTCTCTCTCTCTCTCTCTTTTTTTTTTTATTCTTCTTGCCCTCCGCTCGCGCGCCCCCTCCTCCGGACTGGGCTTGTCTGGAAAATCTCCAGTGACCTCACTAGGCAAGTCCCAGGCTTCAGGAGCCTTTTGTGTGTGTGTGTGTGTGTGTGTGTGTGTGTGAGAGAGAGAGAGAGAGGGTGTGTTTTGTTTTTCCTAACAAGGGTCAAGTCGGCCGGTGCACGTGTCCCCGATGCGTACAGACAGCTGTCACGGCTGCGAAAGCGAGCACACGGTAATTCATTTAGCGTCAAAGTACAAGATCACAGCTGAACCTCAGTCCAGAAAATCTACTTTCTTTTTTATTTTTATTTATTTATTTATATTTTTGAAAGGCAAAGGGAGTCTCAGCTTCAGAAGAAAGATCCATGAGCCATGACCTGACATAGGAAAAATTTGAAAAAGAATATTTTAATCCTGATATTTATTTATTTATTTTTTTGCACTAATAATAAACCGTTTGTATTAATCTGCTTAATAAATTGTTTAAAAAAAAATTACAAAAAACTTTCTCGGAAAAAACCTGCACTTTTTTTTTCTCTTTCACGATATAAAACAATTTTGCGTCATTTTTTTTTTATTCAAGTTAAATTGTTAAAACATTACTTAGAGTGAAAAATTTCCTAGAAGTGACGTCTTCGGGTTTTATTATTTTTTTTAAATCAGCTTTTTTATTCCGGTTTTATAATTATATATTATTAACAATAATCCTAAAAAAAAAACTTTTTCTTTTAATTGACAAAACAAAACTCAACAGTCAGGAAATCTTTACTATTAAAATTCATGTTTGTGTCTCGTGTGTGTGTGTGTGTGGTTTTCTCCCCCCTTGCTTGTACCTTGAGGGTCACCATGTGGTATATTTACACGGAAAATAATTCCCCCCATTATACACGGCTCAGCTAACGAGAGCGGACGTTAAGTGAATGAGGAAAAAAAAAAGGTCTTGAAAGGGGGAGGGGGAGGAAAGTGTGTGTATGTGTGTGTGTGTGTGTGGAGGGGGGGTTTTGGGTGATTTAGGCTCTCTCTGTGTCCATGCCACACAATACACACCTCCACGTCCACCTCCGGTCTCTCTGTGTTTTTATGGTGTTATGAAAGGCAGTGTCCGAGCGTGTTTGGCTTGAGTGAGAGAAGGACAGATGAAGGGTCAGGATATGATGTGAGAGAACCAGTGCGCTTTAGTACGCCGTGGCTTCAAAGCCCCGAGCGCGCCGGTCCCGTGTCCCCTTCAGGTGACATGTTAATCGTGTCGCACTGATGTGCCACCATTTATTTATTTCTCTCTCTCTTTCTTTTTTTTCTCCCCTCTCTCTTCTCTTTACTTCCGATTTGTTCGTCCTGCTATCAGCTGCAGCGTTTGAGTAATATTTACATTATCCAGAGTGACCCACGCGCTCGCTGTCTTATCTACACGCAAAACAAATCCGTATGGTCCTTCTGGTCCTGCAGGATAAAGATATCAACAACCCGAGCCGTTACGTGAGGGCGGAAAACACTCACCGCTGTGCTGGTGAAGGGAAAATCATCAACGACGCGTCCGTGGCTGTCACTTTCATCGCCGTCTCCTCTGTCGTGAAGACTTCTGACACTGGAGACTCCTTCCTTAAAAATACAAACACACGTGAACGATTAGCAGCTTCTGATTTTTACTGAGGACTAAGCCTGAGAGAGATTTTCCGTCTTGGAGAAGTCGAACGGTTTTGAGGGTTCAGACGTGGCTCTGGTAATAAATCGTGCTTCAGAATTCACCTCACGCTGACTGTTTACAGAACGTTTCTCACGCTCATGATGATAAAGCTTCAGGTTTTTGTTGGTGGAAGAAACTGGGAACTCGTTAAAAAAAAAACAACAAAAATACGGTGACCAAAGCTGCTGAAGTTAAACGTCTGGGGGTGAAGTTAAACGTCTGGGGGTGAAGTTAAACACTTAGTTACATATTCTGTACTTTTCTTGACATATATGATGATGATGATTTGTGCTTCTTCTGCTGAATCCTGCTAAGTCCAATACTGTGTGTGTGTGTGTGTGTGTGTGATGGAGAATTGTCCCTAACTTTCTTATTACAAATGGATTGTGCTATAAAAAGCTGAAAAAGAGAGAGAGATGGATATGGAAAGAGATAGATAGATAGATAGATAGATAGATAGATAGATAGATAGATAGATAGATAGATAGATAGATAGATAGACAGATAGTAGATAGACAGATAGTAGATAGACAGATAGACAGATAGATAGATAGACAGATGGAGAGAGAGAGATCAGGGCTTTTGAATAAGTGCATCATGGCAGAAACACAGATTTCAGTCTAAAACTAACGTCTATGGTCTAAGTCCAGTGAAGTTATTACATAAGCAGTTTAAGAACGAATCCACGCTTCTCCTAAACTCTAGACCAGCTTCTTGGGGCTGTAGGTAAATCCATCACATTTCCTCTGTCTATATCTATTCTAGCAAAACTCTCGTGAGAACAACAAAAGAACAAACATCAGCAGTTTGTTTCTGAATCGTCATCGGAACAATATCGAAGAGAGAAGAAATAAAAGGCGTCTCAGACGGACAGGTTAAATGTCGCAGGGCTCCGGTTTCTGAAACATATGCCACGTACGCTGACCTTTCACCCCCTTTATTTATTTTATTTATATTTCCCCACTGGTTGTGGTGTGGGTCCCTGTGCCGGAGTGAAGCCGGGAGGGGGTTCCGCGGCTGTTTGTGCAGGCTGAAGGAGCGGCGCTTGAAGTGGCGTTGTTTAATGACAGCGGCAGCTGACTCATTAGGCGAGCGCGGTGAAAGGTAATTAACCCTGGGAAAAGTACAGCTGCCATACGAGCTGTTCATTTCGGTGCAATCTGATTAGGAATCAGGAGTTTAAAGGGTGGCTTCCTCTCAAACTCCTGATACAAGTCCCTGATAAGGGTGTGTGTGTGGGGGGGGGGATGTTTCTTCCTAAAAAGCGTTCTCTCTTTCTGTACTATAGCGAGTGTGTTTTGTCTCCATGTTAGGACACAAATCGCAGGCCACCTGGTCCCACTCGTGCTAGGTTCACTCAGAGAGACGGAGAATAGGCGTGGAAGTTTTCTCCGCTAACACCTGGCCCTTTTTTCTTTTTTCCTCAATCCTATTGTCTGCCACACACACACAGACACACACACACACACACACACACACACACACAGACACACACACATGAAAAGAGTAAAGGTCAGTGAATTCAGGTAGAGCATCCGTGGCTCAGGTATCACTGGGATATAAATGACAGCGTTCCTTATTCCTGTCTGCTGAAATATTTTAGGGAGTTAAGAATGGAAGAACTTTTCAGAGAGCAGATGTTAAAGGAAAATGATCCTGTTTTCTAAGTTTGTTGACCATTTTTAAAATGGATTTTTTTTGTCCATTTCTAGTTACGATTCGTGTCGCAGAACGTCTCTTTTCACCAAACACGAAACTCCCACGAAAGCCTCACCGTCCAACTCTTTCATGTTCTCTTCTCCGGACTCGGCCAGGGCGAGGATTTTTTCCCTGTGTGCAGCGGCCAAGCGATTAATTCCACGTTAAGGATCCTGGACGTGTTTTCTCATCAGTGGAACTGAGTGTGTGTTGGGAAAAGGGATAAAAGTGACCGCTTCCTGGTGATGAAATGACCGGTTTGGCCTGAGGATCAAAAAAAAAAAAAAAAAATCAGGAGAGAATTTTACACACACAGGAGCTCATGCTATTATTATTATTATTATTATTATTATTATATTTATTATTATTATAATATGCCTTTTTTTTTCAATTTAAACGTAACATAGCTGATGGAAAATCTGCCAGAAAGCAGGGATTCAGTTCGCTTCCCGGTATTCCAAATACCCGTTTTCCCAGACGCTACAGCTAACGCTAACAATTCTCCGATATTACAATAATTTTGTCTTTTATCGCCTCTTTACAAACCTTCCAGAGATCTCACACTTCAGGATCTCTTCTTCCCCCCCTCACTGACTCCCTGACTAAAAAAAAAAAAAAATTTAAAATAAAATTCCCTCCTCCGATCATCTCCGAAGTTTTTTTTTGTTTGTTTGTTTTCCGGATGGCGTGATTACAAGGTTTCGATTTACACACGCTCGCCGATTTGCATTTCATTACCATGCGCTCTGCCCCATTTCAGCACCGGCCGTATTCTCTTAAACCTGCCATTCAGACCATATCCAAACATCTCGCATTCAAATCCGTCCCGGATAAAATTCCAGCCGGGAAACAAGGATAATGTTACCACCTTTTTTTTGCGTCGTTTGAACAATCTCTGCACTTTTTTTTATTAAAAATAGAAGCCGTGTATAAAACCCCCGAACGTGGAAATTATTCCTGGGGTGAACTCTAAACAGGAAAGTTTTTTTTTTTTGCTTCTTTCCTTCTTTCGCTCCCCCCCCCCTTCTCCTGGCAGATCAGAGTGTAATTGCCAGTAATCAGGTCTGTTTGCGGCTGATAAAACCTCGGTGAATGCTGCCGAAGCCCCCTCTTTGTGTGATGACTCAATTATGCCCGAAGAGTGCCTCATCAAACCTGGCCCATCAGCTGCCTTAATAAATAAGGAAGACGCAAACTTGCTGCAGGCACATTGTAATTCCATTCATTCCGTAATTACATTCAGCCCGGAGTTAACCCTTTCCTACTGCAACACGGGACAAAGACATGGGGGGAAGAAGGAAAAGAGGTGACCTTGTGCCGGGCCCCGGGCTCCATAATTCAAAGAATGATACAGCGAGAGAGAGAGAGAGAGAGAGAGAGGGAGGGAGGAGCATTAGCTGGAGAGATAACGTTCAAGGTCTTTATTTATTCATTGTCGCTTCGCACACGCAGCTTTATTCCGTAATTACACTCAAAGTTCAGTCTAATCATAACAAGCGCTCGGCTCCGAGGAAATATTTTTAACCTTTTATTTTCTCAGGCTTTTCTTACAGCGTGGTCCGATCTGCTCCCGCTGCTGAGGTGTATGATGGAGTTTGACTAGTAGTCGGTTTTAACCTTAATAAAATATAGAAAAAGTAAACGGTGGCAGTGATATTTCTCCATCAGTCTGTTATCGATCTCAACGAGGAGTGAAAAGGTGTCTTTGTGTTATTTATTCATTTAAACTAAAGTACATGAAATCCGAACGTTAGTTAGTCGCTGTTAACTTGCTCCAGATGTGCTCGCATTTGACCGTTTTTGATTTCATTACCACGCTGTTATCTCGTCAAATCACCGGCGCGCTTTTCCCCCTCCCTCCGAGTCAGAACAAATTACACTTTAATTCATGTGTTGATTGCACTTGCGTCACTTTTTACACACAGTTCTCGACAGCTCAAATAAGGTTGTGGGAAAAGTAGCAGATGGGCCAGGGGCAGAGAGCACCGGCCCCACACACACACACACACACACACACACACACACACATTAGGAGGAAGCACAATCTCCCAGGAGTGTATGAGTGAGGCCTTCGCCATCATTGTCCTTGGCCTACGAGGGCAACTAGAATTGAACGAAATTCTGATTCAGCAGATGAGGCGAAAACTTCAAACAGTAGGCTGTCTTTTCGATGCTAATGAGACGAAACCCCTCCCCTTCTCTCTGTGCTTCATTTTGGCACAAAACTTTATAGAAACCAAATAATGTCCAGTTTATCACATTCACACTCACACCATGTTCAGCTAGTCAGCTTGATTTTTTTTCTTAGCTCTTAAGAAAAGGTTTATATTTACGCACACTTCATAATATGGTGTCGTTGCTATAGTAACAGCGCATTCGCAGGGACTTAGCAGTAACATAATCAGGTTAAAAACGTGTGTGATGGTTAGAGAAGTTTCATTTTCTGCGGAATGGTCCATACGTCCAAACAGAACCGTGGAAATGCTAATCACCGTTAAACGCTGTTACATGATCATGCGTCTCCTCGTCTCTGCTGTATATAAGATGCCGATTGAGTGACCGCTCCTGGAAATGAAGAAGACGGCGAAAAGTCTCCTGCTTGTTTTGTTTTCAGAAAAAGAGAAACAATTAAATTAGCTAAAAGTAAAACTTGAGAAGATTCCAACACTTAGTGCGGTGCTGATATCGGAAACTAATCTCCGACAGGATGGTGTGATGAAGCGTTCCCACCTCTGTGTTCAGGTTCTCTTTCGTGTTTATTTCTCTTATATAACAACTTTTTATCCATTTATAGCTTCAAATGAGAAACCCTGACCTCCTCCTCCGTCTCCTCTGACACTGGAGACTCCTTCCTTAAATGTTAACCATAAATCCAAACCATATCATTGATTACATCCTGTGTAAACTGTTACTATGGAAACGTTAACGTAAAAAAAAACAAAAAAAAAAACAACAACAACGTCCATCCAAACCTGTGAGCCGTCTGATCCGCTGACCAATTGGGATCCAGAATTCAGTGTGGTGTAACAGAATATAAAGGATCGCTTTATTGACCTGGAGATCTGTAGGAACACACACACACACACACACACACAACAACATTGATATCAATATCGTTATCCTGCCTGGCGTTTTACTTTAAGGTCCATCTGCCGTGTGTTTCTTTCACCCTTCTGCCCCCGAGGACGTCTCCTTACCTGACCTTTTCCTCTCTGTCCCCAGAGGATGCTTTTCATGCCAAAGCTCTGAGGAGCGGAGAGACAAGATCGAGCCGAGAGCAGAGGAGACCCCGAGGGCCTTGCGACTCACACTCTTCATCGCCTTTCAAAGACGCCGAGGTAGAAAAACCTTCTTTTTTTTTTCTGTGTGTAAATCCCTCATGAGAGGCGACTCCACTTGAGGAGCTCAAACATTTGTAGAGACCCACGTCATGTCCAGTCAAGACCACCTAGGAGAGACGTGGTTTTTTTTTTGTTTTTTTTAAAAACGTATTCTAACCTATTCATCTAGGATTGTTCCCTCAAGATAAACATGTTTATTAGATGTTCAAGCAACGGGTTGCGAGGGTTGCGTAAGGAGGTAACTGATATTATTCGAAAGCGCTGATGTTTACCACCTACTGCTTGGTAATTCAGCTACAAGGAGGCTCTCGAAGGCCATTCAGAGTTACGCAAATCCAATTACGCAATAGCCGGTAAAAAAAAAAAAATACGGCGTTCCGACGGCATTTCTGTCTGCTTGGAGACGTTTATAACGTGCTAATGAAATGGCGGTGATACTGCTGAGGCCAAAAAGACAGAGAAAGAAAGAAAGAAAGAGTTACTTTTTACATGGTGTGTGTGTGTGTGTGTGTGTGGAGCAGAGACGAGTGTAATGAACTAATCAGGTACATTAGTTATTACAGAATGTAATCTATAGTGTTTGGGAGTTGTTTGTCTCGATAGGGAGTGCAGTAATCAAAAGTAATGAAGCTATTACGCCCGGGGAGCCGTGAGAGGACCGGCGTGGCATTAAGAGTGGACCACATAAAAGGTTTATTAAAGGAAATTAAGGCCCATCACTGCCACACCTGCTCCCCCTATTATAAATGTATGACAGGTCAGTGCCTTCAATCACAACAGCCAAGCTGAGAGAGAGAAAGAGAGAGAGGGAGGGAGAGAGAAAGGCAGAGGAGTCATGTTTCCCATTACGACTGGAGTAACAGCACAGCCTGTGACTCACCGCAGCCCCTCTGACCACTATACACCGCCATCAGCCCGGAATAATTACATTTAATAGGTTTTATTTGGGATCGGCAAGGCGACGCTGCGGCAGAGAGAGTGAGGGGGAAAAAGAGAGAGAGAGTGTGTGTGTGTGTGTGTGTGTGTGGGGCATTAACAACTCTTTTTGTCTAAAAACACTCCACGGTGCTACTTTTTTTTTTTTTTTTTTCTCGACACACTATTTTACATCATTATTTTTTTGGCCACCGTGGTCTCGCCTCTTTCAAAAGGAAGTCTCGCTCACCTCTGTCTTTTTATTGTGTGTGTGTGTGTGTGTTTTCTTTTCTGGCATCTGTGCCAAATTAATTCAATTTCCTGGATAAAAAAAAAAAAAAAAAATAGAGAGTATTTATTTTAAGGTTCATGGTGGTGTTTTTTAAGCAGGGTTTAAATAGTGCAAAAAAGGGGAAGAAAAGAAAAAGAATTAATAATTCGGATCGAGACATCCTGGAACATCAGCGCATGACTCCTGCTTTGTTTTGAGAATTATAACGGTTGAGATTTATATCTTGATATATATATATATATATATATATATAATAAAAAACGTCAGGTGAAAAAAGGAAATTAAATTGAATCAGGTTTGGGTTTAAAACCAAGGAATTAAAAATAATTTTTTTTTAATTAAAATTTAAAAAAAAATATTAAAAGTTGTTTGTTAATTTTTTTTTTTTAACAAAAAATTTTAAAAATTTAAAATGTCTGATGTGGCAACTTCACACCCAGCATTTAAAATCCATTTTACTTAGAGTCCAACACCTTTTGAGCTTATAAACTCAAATCCCGTGTCAAGCCTAGTGTTTAAAATCGAACCCCGGTTGAGCTTTAAACTCAAATATATTCTCATGACTAGCTTGTAGACTCAACTCTTCAACTCAAATCTCCTTTTGTGTCTAGATTTAATCCCGATTTAACGTTTCAGCTCGAATACATTTCCACACAAACTCGAATATCTTATAAGGCCCAGCGTGAAGTAGGATTCCCTAACATGTTTTGAACGCAAATAGAATTAAACATGTTAACTCAAATACACCTTACACCTCAGTTTAAACTCAAATAGAATTTCAATTTTGAACTCAAATCCCTACATGATTTGAGTCCTTTATTAACTCGAATACTCGTTTAAACTCAAAAACGACTCTTCAACTCAAATCTCCCTTTGGGTCTAGATTTAAATTCCGCTATAACATTTTAGCTTAAATACATTTCCACACCTAGCGTACAAACTCGAATACAACTCGAATCAGTTTAACACCTCAAGCTCTAATACCTTACAAGGTCGAGCGTGAAGTAGGATTCCATTTTCACTTCTATCATATTTTAAACACAAATAGAATTAAACATTTTAACTCAAATATATTCTACATTTTGAACTCAAGTGATCACGCCTAATTCTAATCCCTGTACGTGATTCAACTCCTTAACTGTCACATGCAGCGTTTCAACTCAAATACGACTCAACTCTCCAACTCCAAATCCCGTTTTTATCTTTTAAACTCGAATGCAACTAAAACATTTTAACATAAATATCTTTCGAATGTCTATAGCCTCAGATATGACTTAACTATTTGACTACTTTTTTTCTTTTTACTCAAATATGATGAAACATTTTCAAATTTCTTCACACCTATCTAAGCCTAGTGTTTATTCGCAAGCATGATTCTTCACCTCACCTTTTCATGTCTGGCTTTAAAACTCAAATATTATTCTTCAACAATGCCTTTTTACTCCTAGCTTATCAACTCAAATATTCCAGCTCTTTAACTCAAACGCCTTTTCAACTCAAACGGTCTTGGAAAACTTTCCCACAAATAGGTTTTTGAACTCAAACACCTTTTCCGTCTCTAAACCTCTTTGCTCCGTTTTTGTTCCAGATGGACTCTGAAGGAGATGAGAATCGAGCTGAGCGATGCAACGGCAATGCTAGTGAGTAATCCGCTATCATTTCACTCACACTTCCACTTGACTCTATATGGATGCTTGCTAATTGATGTTTTGTTCATTATAGAGGATATCGCTGCCATATTTCAAGTTCAAGGTCTCTCTAGCGCCCCCTTGGATAAAGATCGAGTTTTTCAGTTTGTGTTCACGTCCCTGGTGTACGATTCACCCGGAGCGTTAGTTCAGAGACGGAGCGTCACCCACCGCTGTTCATTTTAATATTAATCTCATTCATTTGGAGAGGCGGTTATGTGGAGGTGATGCATTATTCACAGCTTAGTGCCTTCATTATGTGCTGATGTTGGTCCTGGCAAGTTAAGGAGTGTGTCTGAATGGAGCGATTGACTCCTCGCACTCCGGCGGCGTGTCACGTGACGGGGTGAATTTCCGGTGGGGTTTGATGGAGTCTTCTCCACTGGCGATCGTATAAAAGCGATTCTAGGCTAACGTCTACTTTCTCTTGAGTAGCTTCACCTTCGTCCGTTCAACAACTCGTCTAGAACACTTCACCCTGGATATTCTCTCTCACGATATGACGTGAGCTCAAGTCTGTACGTTCTAATAAACCTAGCTCACCAGGATAGCACTCGCTCCATTAGGCAGCCAACCATCTTGATTTTGGTTGCCTTGGAAACGTAAATGACGAGGCTTAAAAGTGTAGCAAATTAGTCAGGTAAATGTTACGTGTTGCTACTTTTCTCAGTTTTGAACTGAGATTCAGTTCATGCTAATTAACACTATCGTTAATTAATAGTATTTTTTTTTTTTTTAGCAGAACGGATTAGCAAAGAGTTGATGTGGCTTCATACACATCTAATGAACGTGTCACGTGTTGCTTGGTAACGTGGTTTTCTTTTGCCACGCTCGGACCCACCTACCTGACACCTGGTGTGCTTCCAGACTGGAGCACTTCTTCAGAATAGCGAGGATGAGGAAGGATCTCAGTGTGGAAAAGCAGTGTTAGGATCCCGAGCTTGCACAGCTGCAGCTCTCCTGTGGGATAAACTCATACATGTGTATTTACCCATGTCTTCTCTTTCTCTCTCTCTCTCTCTCTCTCTCTCTCTCTCTCTGTTTGCAGTTCCGCCTGACTGCATCATCGACACGCACAGGTAAGCAATATTTTCCCAGCTTCCCCTTCTTGACTCCCCTAAAGCGCTTGCCACGTGCGTGCCATTTTCTCATGGCTGGTCTCCTCTCAGTTTAAGCAATTATAGGACAGACTTATCACTGGATTTTTAAAAAACAAAAATTCTGGTCTTCTTCTAAAGTTTTTCCTATAACACGACAAAGTGTTTCCTTCCTCCTACACCACAGTGACATTTATTTATTTACACGTGCCACATCGTGCCTTTTTCTCCGATCATAATGACGTGTTCCTGTTATCATCACAGCTGTGAAACTGGAGACTCCTTCAGCTTTTTGTTCAGTTCCTCGAGCTCTTCTTTAACGGATCGTGGGTTTAATCCGTTTTCATTCGAGCTGGAGATTTATTTTGGATGACGGTGTTGGTTAATAGACTAGAACCCTAATGCAGCTGGATGTTTAATCCACCTAGTTTAACAAGACAGTTAAACGTCTTCATGACCGGACGGCTCTCGTTTCTCGGATCTGAGATGTTTTCTCTCGTGTTCTCGCAGCCTGCACCTCTCGGCAGTGAGGAAGAGGAGCGCGGCCGAAGGGGCCCGTGGCACGCCGGTTAACAAGAGGAAGTCTCTGCTGATGAAACCGCGCCACTACAGCCCCAGCGAAGAGGAGGAGGATGAGGACGAGGATGAGGAGGAGGAGGAGCACGAGGACCAGGAGGAGGACCTGGCAACTGCTCAGGACAAAGACGCACCCAGGAACATTGACACTCCAGCAGGTAGACAGATGTCCCGTTGTTTTGTCTGTTTTGATGAACAATTGACGCTGAATTTTAAACTACCATCTGTTGCATTCATATTTTTTCTCCCCTGCCACCTCCTCCTCCTCCTCCTCCTCATTCCCCCTTCCAGCTCTCTGTATATCTATCCATCTATCCACCCATCCATCCATCCATCCATCCATCCCCCCTTAAACACACTCCCCAAAAAAAACAAAAAAAAAAAAACCCACTCCATTAATTTCTGCTTAAAGACTCCGCCGCTGTGTTTGTCTGTCACATCCTCAGATTGAAATTTGGGACAGCTGATCTGTCATGAGATTCCTGGCAAAGCACTTTTTTTTTTTTTTTTTTCATTCTGAGTCCCTCCTCCCTTCCTCCTTCCTCCCTTCCTCCTCCTCCTCTCTGCTCTGCTTCCAAACTGGTGTCCGGACAGAAGAAACAGCAGTTGTTGGAGCGATAAGACTCGGATCTCTGCTCCACACTGTGTATCCGGATATCTTTTTTGGAATCCCCCGAAATCACAACCGGGCTAGATCGCCTGCTCGATTATTCGAGCCTGGAAATAAAAGAAGGAGAAAAAAGAAAGGAAAATAGTGCTTGAATAATAAACTGAAAATAGAAGGCCGCAAATTATATTGTGTCTCATTGATATAAAAAAGAAAAGAAAGAAAACGATCATGCTCTCTCTCTCACACACACACACAAGCCATGAAAACATTTTTGGCAACACACACACACACACACACACACACAGGGAAATATGGAGGAAAAAAAAAAAAAGTTGAGATTACATTTTCGAGCGTCGTCCTTTCCCCCGAAACAAAAACATTGCCATTTCCTAATGAAACGAATTATGAACATTTTGGCAACAATGCCCGTACTTTTGCGCGTGCATTCGCGCTCCCCTATAATCTGCACTTATTTGGTATATTTTTAACGATGTAACCAAGCAACAAACGTAATTGTGCCTTTCGAAAGCTTTTGTTAGGCCATCAAACACGGTGCAAATATACATAATTAGGCATAATGCCTATGCCTCATTATTGGACACATGTGGGTCGTTAAATGGACAACGGAATAGTGCTACAAATTGAGCGGCGTTGCTGGAAATGGAATTCGCTTTATTTATTTATTTATTAATTTATTATTATTATTTTATTTGTGTGTAGATATGGTTTATTCTTTCTTCTTACAGGGCTAAAAAAATTATTATTATTATTTTTATTTTTTATTTTTTTAAAACCTGATAGTGTAAAGGAGAATAAAAGATAAAAGATGGAAGGAGGAAAATCAAGGAAGATGAGGGGGGGAGAAAAAAAAAAAAAGAAAGAAAGAGGGTGCGAGTCTTCCATTTGGTGGCGGCATCGTGTGCAAGTGACTTGAGCCAAGCCTCAGATCGCACACTAGCTACGGTAATGGCTATTCTGGAGTACAAACCATTCACCTGTTCCAACACTCCATCCACGCTCGCCTTCCAACCACCCCCCCCCCACCACCCTGATTCTTTCTCACTGCCGTGTGTGTGTGTGTGTGTGTGTGTGTGTGTGTGGGGACTTTTTTGGTGAGCGCTCTGCCTCCATCTGGATGGCAGAGTACGCCTGGATGCCTGCTCTGCTAATTGTAACTTAGCATAACTGGCTAACTTTGCATCTGTGTTGGACAGGCTCGGTTTATCACACCTCTGTCGTGATTCAGGCAAAAAAAAAAAAAAAAAGGAGTTAGTTATAGATGGGCTTAACGAGAACGAAGCGCACGTGTATTTAATGAACTGAACTGATCGGGGGTTTTCTGTGTAAAATAAATCCTAAGTCTTAGAAGGTTGAGGGATTCGCTGTGGGAATGCTGGGGACTGGTTAAACTGGAGCGTGTTGAGTGAACCAGGTGAGCGCGACGCGATGTAAAGACTCGCGAAGCTGAGAGAGACGCTTTACGGCTGGTTGTGACTCAGTGACATTTCAGGACGAATAAAAAAACATGAATGCTTTGCTTTTAATAAATTTGTGTAAATGGAATTATTTATTTATTTATTTTAATTTAATTTTATTATAAATATAGCGTTTTTTAAAAAAAAAAAAAATTTTATTCAAATAATTTAATTAGTCATTTTTACTTTATATGCGTTTCTACTTGCATTCCTCAGACTTTTTTTTTCAAATTAATTAATTACTATTTTTTTTATTAAAATTATTTAATTAGTAGATTTTAATTCAAATGTGTTTCTGCTTTCTTTCCCCAGACTACCTTTTTTTTTCAAATTAATTAATTAAAAAATTTTTTTTTCGTAATTTTGGCATTTGAATAAATAGTTTTCCCAAGAAAAAGCTAAGCAATAAATAAATAAATAAATAGGTTCAGTGCTTCTAATTCAAATTTCACTGACGGTCCCCAAAAGTCTTGAGGCAGCCATGATTACCTTTTCTTTCAGGTTTACAACTAGCCGTAAACCCGTACAACATTTAATATATGTTCATGTCGTGTCCAGATTTTCCATGTCCACCCACCTAAAAAGAAAAAAAAGAGAAAGAAAGAAAAAGTGTCAGTCGGAGGACTGGCGACTCTAATTTACCTCTAGGTGTGAACGAGTGTGTGAATGTGTGTGATGTTTGATTAGACCTACGTCTCCTCCAGGGTGTATTCCCGCTTCACGCTCCGAGTATTCCTGGGAAAGGCTCCGGGATGAAGGGATGAAGGACCGAGTGATTGATTGTTTAAGGAACCTGACTGACGGGAAGCTTCTCTCTGAAAGGAGAAAAAAACAAAAAACAAATAAAAAAATTCAAGAGACCTCTATTTAATACTTCAACAAATTAAGAACAAAAAAAGCTTTTCCTTAAAATATAATATTTTATTTTGAGTTTCAGGTTTTACTATGGTTTCTCATTTTCCTTTTTTGTGTAATTTTTTAAAAATGTATTTATTTATTTTTAATTTTGCAAATGCAGACGCAGTACATATTGTCCTGTAATATAAATTCTTTGACCCTCACCCAGGCTTTCGATTATTTTTCTCTGATTTTAATCCAAAGCCTTTGTGTTTGCGGTGTTATTAAATCAAAAGTAATTAAGACTGAAGGGATTTTTTTTTCTTGTTTTTGTTTCTTCGTGTCCCTCATAAGAGCACATTATAAATCATTTCATGTCTTGCCCTGCTAAGCCGATGCTGGTATTTGAACGCTCGTGTCCAAAGTGTAGAGTTTCGTCCTTGTCTAATAATCCTTTAAGTCAGTAGACGACATCTAAGAAGCAAAAAAAAAAAACAATCTTGGGAGTCGTGTTCATCTTGACAGATTAATTTCGAGGAGATTTCAGGAAAGGAAGTTTGTAAAAAAAAAAAAAACAGTTTGCTGATTTTTTGTAATGAAAGCTTGGTCAAAAAGGCTTTGCCGCTTGTTTCTGTAACTTTATGCTTGCTTTGTTTCCAGATGATGACCTTGACTGCCTTGACTACAGAGACAAATCTCACGGCTCGTTGTCGTGGTCCGAACGCACCAGCCTGAGTTCTCCGGATCCTACCCAGAACGAATGTGATGAGAAATGGCTGGATAAAGACCTTAGTGAGAGAAGTCCTGAAAAAGATCCAGACCGAGAGGAATGTGGATGGATTAGTCCCCGCCCTCTGACCGCACCCGGTGCCACCTGCCCGAGCCCGAGCCCTAACTCCGCTGATGAAGCCCGGCACGAGAAACACTTTGGACTTCAGCTCCCCATGTATGTCAGTCACGCTGCCAGTGGGCTCCTGATGGATGATTTCGCCTACTCCGGGGAGGTTAGTGATAATGAGGACGAGACCCAGGTGCCCAAGCTGGACGACCCTTTCGGAGGCTGGGCTCTGGGCATGGGCATGGAGCGGGCGCGGCTCAACCTGGGCCTCCTGGAGCAGGCCATGCACAGGCAGCTCCTCCACGGTGCCTACAGGGAAATGGACCGCTTCCTGTTGGAACGAGTCAACCATGAACGGAGACAAATGGACGCTCGCTCTGTCTACCATAACAACAAAGGTAATACAACTAGTCCTATTATTACTACTAATAATTACAACACTATGCCTAATCATTATTACAATATTGTCACTATGACTGCTCTAATAATGCTGCTGCAATAACCACCACTGCTACACATTATAGTACTACAGTTATTAATGTTATTACTACTATATAAATAAAAATACTGCTAATAACTACACTTTGACTAGTTCGACTGCTATACTACTAATACTAATTTTAACTTTAATACTTCTGTGAATAACTACAACAAATAACTAATGCTGCTACAATTATATAATGTTAATATTAGTATGTTATTATGTTATGTTAATATTTCTACTACTACTACAAAAAAAAATGTACTACTAGAATTATTAATGTTATTAGTACTATGATTAACCATATTGTTATCCATACTACTGACAGTATTTCTAATAGTAATAATATAATAAATACTACTGCTGCTAATATGGTAATTATTAATGTTAATATTACTAGTAACATTACTTACTGCTAAAAAATAACTACAATACTACTAGTACTACTATAATTAATGGCTACTAATATAAGTACTGCAACTGCGAGTAACAATACCACCACTACTGACACTACCACTGATACTGTAAGTAGCAATACTACTACTACTAGTATGATTAACAGTACTACAAGTAATACTACTACTGACAGTACTACTAATACTATAATAAACTATACTACTACTGACAATACCACCACTACAAGTATCAATACTACTACTACTACTAACAGTTCTACTAATTCTATTATAAACAATACTACTTACTACTACATGTCTCAATACTACTACTGACAGTACTACTGATACTATGATTAACAAAACTACTACTGACGATACTAACACGGCAAGTAACAATACCACTACTGACAATACTACCACTACAAGTAACAATACTTCTACTACTGACAGTACTACTAATACTACTACTTTTACTAATACTGCTACTACTACTACCACTATAAGTAACAATACCACTGCTGACAATACTACCACTAATACTTCTACTACTGCTGCTACAATACTAGTAACATAGTAACAATACTACTACTGATACTGTGACAACCAATACTACTACTACTGACAGTACTACCACTACTAATACTACTACTTCCACTACTACTACAAGTAACAATACTTCTACTGATAATACTACCATTAAAAGTAACAATACCACTACTGACACAACACTACTACTAAAAGTATCAATACTACTACTACTACTACCGACACTACTACTGATACTATGGTTATCAATACTACTACTGACAATACTACCACTACTGACAATACTACCAGTACTACTTCTACTACTACTGCTACAATACTAGTTAACATAGTAACAATACTACTACTGACAGTATTAGTAATATTAGTAGTGTTACTACTACTACAAGTAACATTACTACTACTCACAGTACTGTTAATACTATGATTATCAATACTAGTAATACTGACAATTCTCTTCTACTACAAACAACACTTCTGCTACTAACAGTACTTCTACTACCAGCACTGCTACTACAGATAACTACTAATAATATTACTACACTTGACAATTCTACTCATTCGTATAATATTTCATCTTCTAACACTACAACCACTACTAACAGTAATATTAATATTGGCAGTACTACTGCAAATAATAATATTACTACAAACAGCATTACTAATACTACAGCAAACAACACCGCTACTATGAATAACAACACTTCTACTGCCAGTAGTACAGTACTACTACTGTAAATGATAATAGTATGGATAATAATTACTACAGTACTACTGAAACTAATACTGAGTTCCTACTATAAAAAACAATACTACAACTACTACCAATACTACTATTTCTACTACTAATAATAAGCATGCTAATAATTCTACACCTAATATGAGTAATAATTAAACACCACTACTACTTCTAGCACTAATAATAATTCAGTACTTGAGAGTTCAGTGCATGTACGTCTAGTCTGGTGTGTAAATTGTTCCTGTAGTGCTGAGAGTATATAACTTTTGTACCATTAGGGCTTTACTCTTGCATCTTATTTGTATTGTTTTGGACTATAATTCGGTTTCTTTAGCCAGTTATGAATATAAAACGCATTACAGTCCAGTGGCATCAAGGCTCTCGTCTCCACACAGGAACCTGAACGGAGCTGAAAGTCGAAGGCGGCGCTGCGTTTAGCCGTGAATTTATTTTCTTCTAAACAGGGCGGTAAATTTTAAATACCTCGTCCCCGAGTTTATTTCTAATCTCGTTCATTTCCCTGGCCTTCTGCTTGAAAGGATCATTTCACACAGCACACAGTAAAAAAACGCTTCCTGTCTCTGGATGGTAATGAACTCTTACTCGTCTGACTTTCTTTCTCCTATCCGTCATCCCATGCCTGGTTTATCTGCAGAAACGACCAGCAGTACAGGGACACGGAGGAAGGATACAGGCGAGAAGGGAAAGACTTCGGACCCTGAGGGACACATGATCCCGATTAAATAAAGTGAAATCGACTTCGATAGGCATCGAGTAGATGTTTAACCCGGTGTATAAGTCCTAAATCCCTCCAAAGTGCCTCTGATTCTTCACGAGTGCTCTTTAATCCTGAAAGTACAAAAAAAAAATTATAATAATAATGCTCTACTCGAGACTTTGTAGCTAATGACAGATTAACAGTTTAACCCAACATATGGCATCACACACACACACATGGAAATATGAACCTATAAACTGTACTGGCATCTGTGTGTGTGTGCGTGTTGGTTCTACAGACTCTATAAGAACAGATAAAAAAGATGTCAAGTGTCCGACCCCAGGCTGTGATGGGACGGGTCACGTGACCGGACTGTACCCACACCACAGAAGCTTGTCAGGATGTCCCCACAAAGTCCGAGTGCCTCCTGAAAGTGAGTTCTTCTGAATTATTTTTGTTTGTTTTTTAGGAACCAAATATCATGAACATAATTTCACTCTAAGTTAAGTTTGAGCTCAGATCTGTCTAATGTTGATTGGTCAGATTTATTCATTCTGTATTAAAATGGGGGATGCGGTAGCTTAGTGGTTAAGGCACCACTAAGTTCGAATCCCAGGTCCACTAAGTGGCCATTGCTGATCCCCTGAGTAAGACCCTTAATTACTGAGTTTTATAAACAAAAATGAGATGCTCTGGATAAAGGCGTCTTCTAAATGCTGGTAATGTTAAATGAGCTCCATGATTTCCATACTGCTATCATATCAGCTTCATCATACTGTACAGTCAGAGTGTTGTGACATTTATGTCACTTTTATAGGAGTCTCTACTTTTTTTAATTTTTTCAAAAATTACCTCAAAAGAGAGAAATAAAAAAAGAGAACTGTGATTAGATTAAAAAAAAAATACAAATAGTATAAAACACACTTTTTGCATTAGCGCATGTTAATATTTCTTATTAGCAGTGACCTGATAAGCTGCGTTTTCTTCCAAAAAAAAAAAGAAAAGTGGAATAAAACACTTTAGTTGTGGGGAAACTTCAGGGTTGTAACAGTAGCTCCTCTTCATCACACCGCCCCATCGCTGATTCTGTTCCTATACAAGCATGTGATTTTTTTTTTTTGTTTCCTCCTTACCTAATAAATCTATACACGAAAGCTAAGCGGTGATTTGAATAATGCGCATTTACCTGTAGACTGTGTTATGTACGGCGCAGATTTAATTTAATCGAGCGAGATTTCCAGAAGGCCCACGGAAACACGTTTGTCATTTCACAAGTTCTGCTCTGAAGTTTGTCTACTGCTTTTGATTTACTGTGGTATGCAAATCAGCATCATGGTGTGGAAACACTTATTTTTTTCACGCGCTGCCTTTTTTTTCCCTTTTCCTTGCCATTTGAAAGCAACACAAACATTCACCATTAAACAGCGTAGCAACAAAAGGAACAGCAAATGTAATTAAGGGCTTTCGGTATGAAAGCATGAAGTCGTAGAGCTGCAGCAGTCTTCTGCTAAATCAAAGGACTTAGAGCGGATGCAGCGTTTAGAAATAAATGGACAGGCATGTCCTCCAAACTAAATGAAGAAAAAAAAAAGGGAAAAGTTATTAGGGATACAGGACTACCTCTGTATCCAACAGCCAGCGTTGGGGTTTTTTTTTCTCCTACAGCTGTAGTCTGTTTCCTTGTTGATATTTGAAATTTATTTCCAGCCGCACGAAAGAAGCAGAACGAGTGAGTGTGAAGTTTGTCGCTGTTAATAAGGATATAAAACTATAATCTGTGTCTTCGTTCTCAGGCGACTTTAATTGACAGAATGCAATTTCCTCTTCACGAGTCCACCTAGAATTAGAATACGTTCAGGAAGTGACCTGCTCCAGCTATCTTCACATGCATGTGGTCAATAAACACGTCTTTGAATCTGATTGGTCGGAAGCTGACGATTGGTTTTCTACAACAAGAGCTGGCTTTTCTAAAAAAAAAAAAAAAAAACCAATTAAAAACTTTCTTCTGTGTAAGTGAGAGATGTACTGCTGTTTTCTGTAAGCGTTTTATGGAAGGAGTCTCCAGTGTCGGAGCTTTCTCAGCCTCGGGGTAACATAACAAGGATGCAATTTGTCAGCCTGTAGCTGCTAGAATGCAAGTAATAATAATAATAATAATAATAATAATAATAATAATAATAATAATAATAATAACTGACTGATGTTCCATGACAGTAAGTGTAACTATAAATGGATAAAAAGTATGGCATGAGATTCTTTAGTAAATACAAAATTGTTTTATTGTAATATGAAAGGATGATTGATTAGCTTCTATTTGTTATATGTTAAAGGCACACTGGGGTTAAACCTTTAATTTATTCTAATAAATCCACCTCCGACGGAAAGGAAGGGTTCAACGGCTCGGGTAAGAAGAGATTCACAGGCAGAAGTTTAATGTATACAGGATAATTAAATTATCTTCACTGACTGCACACACACACACACACACACACACAAGCAAAAATGTAGACCTGAAACTCTTGAGGTGCTCAGTGCTCGCAGAATTGGACTGCTCGTCAGTTCCTAACATAGGATGGACATTTATCCCCCATCCTCAGTCCATCTCGAATCACTGAACGCTAGCGGAAACCTGGAGCAAACCTGTTCCGTGGCTAAAAATGCTTGTTGGTCTTGATGTACACTGAGACAATGGCACGGTCATGGGAAGTGTGATGCGCAGAGGAGAGGGCGAGATTATAACAAGTACAAATAACTGGCTGGATGACAATTAACAATATAACAGGATTAGCGTGTGGAGTAATTAATTACGCTGTGGACGTGTTTCCACTGGTCCTGATTTTGTCATGGATAAAAGCATTTTAGTTAGTAGTTTTGGTATTCATGATAGCGATTGTTGATATTAATAACAGACAGATTGTGTTTGTGTTAAGTAGGAGCGGTAATAAAAGCTTGCGACTGGTGTAAGTGGGAGAGAAAACGCCGTAAAGACTCAGCTAAGTGGCGGCATTATAGCAGCAAATGATCTTGATGAAAAACGCAGGTTTGTTCGCAGTGTGTTTGAAACCCACCAACCCTAACCCAAATACACTCGCTATACAGATATGTTTATTCAAATAACCTCTGCTACGATGTTTACTTTGTCGCTGTAGCATGATATAGAAGGGAAATCATGTGAATGTGAAACTAGCGAGCAGAAATGGATCTCTCGACAGGAGTAACCGCATGGACTAAATTTCCAGCAAAACTAGACCATTAAGTTAGCAATGAAACATCAGTACAGCTCTGCTATAGCTTGTCATACCTTTAGTGTCTTTAATGTAACTGCACAGTTAGCAAGTGAGTCCCTGCTAAGATTTAGGATGTGGTAGATTAGTGGTTCAGGTGTTGGACTACTGATTGAAAGGTTGTGAGTTTTGAATCCCAGGTCCACCGAGCTGCCACTGCTGGTGCCAGTATGGGAAGCCAACCTTCCGATCGGTAGTCCGACGTCTTAACGACTCATTCAAGCTTAAACGATCGAAAACACTGTGGTGATGTGCTGTGAAAACCATTAACAATGGGATGGTGATTGGTGCAATAATTGCAGTGTTGTCTTCATTAAAGATCACAAGCTACGTTATCTGTTTGTAGTTATCTGTAAAGGTGTAGAACGTCCACGATAAAGAAGTTAGTTTTAAACATACATTCCTTCCCTTTCTCAAGATGTTAATAAGACAAAAAAGATGTTAATGAACGAGTTGTTACTTAAAGAACTGGAAAACTGCAGTCTTTAATTTTGACATTGGAGACTCCTTCCAAAAACTGTAAAGAACGTCACCGCATGTTTTATGAGTTCACGTGGAACTTCTCTGGATAAATTACTACAGAAACAACAACATAGCTTTACTATAAACCAAGCAGCTACAGATTTTGTTGAGTCGCAAGTGCTTGTTTTGTGTCCTCATAACTGGTTTGTCCTCCATCATCTATTGTTTTTTTGTATCTTTAAAGCATAGACTAAAGTGTTTATTCCTTCTGTAGTTCTAGCCATGCACGAAAATGTCTTGAAGTGCCCGACTCCAGGATGCACAGGAAGAGGTCACGTGAACAGTAACCGCAGCACTCATCGGAGGTAATGCATTAACAAATGATATAGCTATAATAGCTGTATTTGATAAACAGGCTCAGCTAGAGTACTGTGGCTCAGCAACTTTAGAAAGGTTGAGAAAGTTATCTTAGATACATGGCGAGCAATGTTAAGAATAAAACAAAGCAAAAAAAAAGTTTTTTTTTACCCACCAGAAGCAGGGGTAACGCCCACTTGTATTCTATAGGCAAGCTTCAGTAATTCTCAGGACGAAGTGTAGCATAAGCGCTTTTCCTCTTCAGTGAATTGTTTTCTAATGAGTTGATCTGATTGTGTTCATTCTGAAAAAAGCAGAAAAGCATACCTTTACTTTCTTGTATCTCCTTAGCAAGGAGTCGTAATTGTAAGTGAAATGGCTAAACAGGAAATGTTAGCACCTGTGCTAATCGTATCCCAGACCACTGATGTTAATAATTATTATTATTATTAACATATTTGGGTGAATTCCGACTAATGGCTGGAACATGAATACGTATAGTGCTTACATTATTGTGAGATCTGATTACATTTAACGTGTATTGCAGAAATGAACAGATTTCTAAAAGTGTGTTCTATTGCCCCCAGCTTGTCCGGCTGCCCAATCGCCGCAGCAGAGAAAGGTTCTAAACCCCAAGATGATGTATCCAAGTGCAGACAAACCTCAGACAAGATGGCAAGGTAAGAACAACTCAATCAATGAGATGATGATGTACACTAGAGCGAGGGTATATCATTCCAGACTGCATGCTTCGCTGTTGTTTTAAAAGCTTCCCAACAAAAATTCAAATAAGTTACCTGAAATGATCATTTGCTTATGGTCGAATAAACGGCTGCAGGATTGTTAAAACGGGCGTGTTTTCTTTTCTTTCTTTCCCGCCTCTCTAGACCTTTGGTTCAGATGAAGAAGTTCGATTTCGGGCATCTGGCCTACCAGTTTGCTCATCCTGTGAGCGCCTTGCATGTGGGCGTGGCCAAAGAAATGGACAAGTACAGCAAGGGTCATTTCGACTACGCCAGCTTTGACGCTCAGGTGTTCGGCAAGCAGAACCAAGTGGTGTCCGATCAGAACCAGGATGCCTCGCACCTCCATGATTGTGAGTTAATGAAGAGGAAGTAGTAACACACCTGGGGGTGTGCTGTGTAAGGAAAATAATCACTACTGTGGTAGTCTCAACCACAATTCTTTTTTCAAAACCACATTCTACTATCTAGATCTTGATTCCTGTTCTTACAGACCCTCTCCTCCCTTTCTTTTTCTCTCAGCTCTGTCGGAAAACCCGAACTTTACCTTTGTTCATGTTAAATGTTAACAAAAAAAAGTTAACCATATCAATCGATTTTTTGAATACATTAATATGCAGTTACTATGGAAACAGGTGAATACATTGTTATGAATCAACACCTTCTAACCAATCAGATTGAATATAGAGATGAGTTTCTGTGCATGTTTTCTAAATCCGAAGGTCTGTGTTATGGAAGCTCGTGATGAGTTATCTGTGAACACGTGTTGTCTGTGTCTCTCCCGCAGCCTCCCCACAATTCCCCTGTTTCCTGGCTGCGGGCGGTCGTGTGGCGAAACCCGGCGGGCAAAGCCCGAGCCGACCCCAAGCCCCGAGTAGCGTCCTTCAGTCAGGTACGGCGTCCACCGCCATCCTCAACCTCTCTACCCGTTACCGGGACAACAGTGATGCCCGACCACTGGCATCGTTCACAAAGGTAATCAAATTAGAGCACTCGCTCGAGGGGGGAGAGGTATTTAATGTGGCTATTCTGTAGCAACTGTGATTTGTGTATGAAAAAGGTGGGAGAGAACATCAAAAGACACTTTTTTGGCACAGAGAACTGTGTGTGTCTCTGGTGGCAGAACAACAAGAGAGTTTTTTTTTTTTCCCCTTTCTTTTTTTCCCTCCCCTCCGTGCCCCTAAAGCTTTAATGTACACAAAGGAGAATTTGTGTAATCACATCAAAAGGAGTTGGGGAGAATACAATCAGGCTTCTTTCTCGATTACAATTAGAAAGCTTTTTTGTAAAACATGTGGTGAGGCATTTGATTTATACTTTTATGCTAATGCCATAAGGGCTTCTCCTGGCTCCTGGAGGAAAGCTTTGCGTGTGGATTTGTTGTTGTTGTTGTTCTCTCTTCGCTGCAGATGGTGGACGATATATTTTGTTAAGTAAAACACTATACCGGATTGGCATCTAACATCCATTTTTACAAACTCGGATTAAACCGATCGCGGTTTAGATTTTGTGTTAAATATTAGCATGAGCTGTGACACTGCCCTGGGAAGAAATCAAAGACAAAATCATCCTAAATATAAATTCATCATAAAATCAAAGGTCCAGCATCACAGGCTTGAAGTCTACTTTTATATTCTAAGAGATCATAATGTTTCTGAGCGAAGAAGAACAAATCCAAATAATTCTCCTCTGTAAAATGTTTCTTTTTCTCCCACGATGCTGGACTCCTATGATGGAACGCCCTGAATATGGAAAAAAAGCAAGCAATTAAATATTATTTATCATAATATCTGAAGGACAAAATGCAATTCCAGCTGGTATAATGGATATAAAAACGTCTACACACCATTGTTAAAATGGCAGGGTTTTCTGATATAGCCAAGATAAATCTATGGAGTAGATAGATAGACAGCTTGTGACTTTGTTCAGAAAAGGGAAAAAAAACACAGAACCACAGTGGCATCACTAAGAACAAGACGTCCATCCCAAATGTATAAATGGGTAAAAAGTTACCAGGGAGGCTCCAAGAGATCTACACCACCAACTCTCATATTCTTCATGTCCATGGAGTGTGTGGGATTAGGTACATCCAACCTCCAAATCATTGAGTTCAGGGGTTGGGCTCATCCCCTTAGTTCCAGTGAAAGGAACTCTTAATGCTTCAGCTTCATACCAAGACATTTTGGACAATTTCATGCTCTTTGTGGGAACAGTTTGGGGATGACCCCTTCCTGTTCCAACATGACTGCACACCAGTGACCAAAGCAAGGTCCATAAAGACATGGATGAGTGAGTTTGGTGTGGAGGAACTTGACTGTCCTGCACAGAGTCCTGACCTCAACCCCATAGAACACCTTTGGGATGAATTAGAGCGGAGACTGTGAGCCAGGCCTTCTCATCCAACATCAGTGCCTGACCTCACAAATGCGCTTCTAGAGGAGATGGTCAAAAATTCCCATAAACACACTCCTAAACCTTGGAAGATAACCCAAAGATCAATGTTTTTTGAATAACACAGCCAGATCCCAGACCTGAATCTTACTACAAGCCTGTGAGGTGACCTGATCACATAAGACGCCCTTAAAGTTTGAATCTTTTTGCAGTAAAGAGCAGGAAAAAGTTGCCAAGTCGAGAACCTAAAAAGATTGTGTGTAAAGTATTACTTTAGAGCGGTGTACACTTATACACATTTTGTTTTTCCTATTTTCCTGATTTGTTTTCACTTCATTTATCTACATTGTGACTTTGTAATCAGGGTGTGTAGATTTTTATAGACTTGTGTAGACACGCACAAGACTTAACAAAATGTCCAATGACCAAGTCCGAGGCTAGGAAGAAACCTTTAAAGGAAGCGAAGGAAAGGAAAGTAGACTGTGATAAGACTCCTGGGATGAGTCTTTCTGGTTACAGCAGCAGCTCTGAGGTACAGATCTACCGGAACTGGTTTTGGGTACATATCCATGTAGGAATGAGAACGGAGCCGCGGCTATGAAAAAGGTAACGAAGTGCAGACGGTAAATGAATTATAAAACGTATCCTGAGCCATGGTTAACAGCGAGAGCAGCGAGTTTAAAACCTGGCACTAAGAGGAACTAGAGGAGGTGTGGTGTGAAATGATTTAAACACCTACACAGCAAGCGGACCGTGTTCAGTGGGCAGAGAGAGAGAGATTGAGAGAGAGAGAGAGAGAGAGAGAGAGCAGGTACTGTACAAAGCGAGCACATGAATAAAACAGTGTTAGCTGCTCCGTCATCTGTGGACGTCTGCCTCCAAGTGTCTGTATGCATTTTAAGTACGTCGGCTGGTGGCGTCTCGGGCCAAGTGGATCTTTCTCTCCAAACGCTGTACACTCTCTGTAACCGTGTGCTGTTTCAGTGAAGCGTCACACAGTGAAGAGGTGTCCGCTGATTGGCCGCTTTATTAGGATTTAATCCACCGACGACTGCTAATAAATGATGTCTCCGTCTTTGGTTTTTATTTACTGCCGATTTTGTTCCTTCTTTTAGATTTAATAAATGATCAAAGACTCTCCACTCACTACATCATCTTACCACGTTGAAGCCTCTCCTCTTCTAGAAATGACCCGCAGGCGTCGTCCACAGCTCCTGTCTCGCTCGTTCGTCTTTAAAAAAAAAAAAAGGAAAAGAGATGAAAACGTTTGTTATTTAATAGAAAAGTCTGTCTTGAGATGTGGAGAAATGACAGACAGACAGACAGACAGACAGATAGACAGACAGACAGGCAGATGGACAGATTAGATAGATAGATAGATAGATAGATAGATAGATAGATAGATAGATAGATAGATAGATAGATAGATAGATAGATAGATAGATAGATAGATAGATAGATAGATAGATAGATCACAGAGCAGCTGAGAAGTCTCTAAAAAATGGCCACAAAATAGACAAATAAATAATAAATAAATAAATACATAAATAAATAAATATTATATATTTATTTAATAAATGTAAAATAATAATATTTTTAAATAAAAAACATACACACATACTGGGAAGCGAAAAATAAATTATTTTATCTAAATATTTTTAATTAAAAAAGTTCTCATTAGAATTATAACCTCCTTCTGAGACTGATTTTATATATATATATATATATATATATATATATATATATATATATAAAATCAGTATATATATATGTATGTATATGTAATTTCTCCTCTTTCTGTTCCATTGAACTGTGCTGTTTTTTTTTTCTTCTTTTTTTAAGTGATTTTCATGTGAATCTGATGTCATGAGAAACTAAAACCTAGCACACATTCAGAGAAATGTAAGAGGGAACATGGAGAGTGACCCTGAGTTCATCATCATAACGGTTACACGTGACGCGAGTCGTGTAAATGACGACACTGGAGAATGAGACAATGATTAAGATGCTGTTTTTTAAATAACACACTGATGTCTTTCTCTCTCTCTCTCTCTCAGGACTCTGTGATTGAAGTCGATGAGAACGGTACGCTGGACCTGAGCATGAAGAAGAAAAAGGAGAAGACCACAGACTCGTCGGTCACGCCTGCATTAGGAGAAGCCATCTTCACGCCTCCCGAACCTTCGCTGGCCAAAGTGGGAGGCCTCCAGATTTCCACGGCTTTCTTCCGAGCCGTGTATGAGCAGGAGGGCTGGGACACGCCCCTGAATTTCAGCAAAGCGCCTCTTCAGCAGGACAAAGACGTATGACCATAATCCAGCTTTATGAATGCGTGTTGAAATATTGCGTGGAAAGCTGAGAGATCTTTAAAATTATATTAAACATCAGATAAGAATGTGACGTGGCACTTTATACTAAGTTTCTTCAACTAGCATGGTTTCCCGTAGGAGCTAAGAGTGTAGCACAGCGCTGATGAATTCTCAATGCTGATTGGACAATAATCTTTGATCTTTTTCAGTAATGTTAGAAGCTATTGATATTTTGGAGATGTACAATATAAATGGATGAAAAATAAATGACTTGAATTGGCAAACAGCTGTGGGATAAGAGGAATAAAGCATGGCAGTTAAACCTCATTAGTGCTGGTCATTAGTCACTTATGAGCTATGTATGATCTCTTAACATATTCAAAAGATTACTTTATAAACTTCTTACTAAGAGAAAAAAATCTAAATAAAGAAATAGGAGCGTTTCAGATTTTATCATTTATAAGTCATTTATAAGAGCATTCAGTTTTCTCACTGAGAAAAAATTTAGAAGTAAAAGGGTTTTTTTATTATTTTGGATTATAAACAAGTTATTTTTATTGTCACTATTAGACTTTAAACAGCAGAATGTCTTTTAGACAAGACAAAGAAAAGCAAAAGAAAGGGTTAAAATTACTGAGCAGGAGACAGACAGACAGACTGACTGACTGACTGACTGACTGGCTGGCAGGCAGGCAGGCAGGAAGATAGATAGATAGATAGATAGACAGACAGACAGACAGACAGACAGACAGACAGATCTAAAAATGGGCCCAAAATAGACAAATTGAATTGTATCGATTGTACTGACAGTTTTGCAACCAAACCATTCATATAGCTGTAGGTCATCTGTCCACTTCCTCTCCTAACATCTGGCCCCTCACCTTACTCATGTCATATGGAAGTCAATCCCATAGCTTTTGGCTTATCATAAATTCTACACAGGATTAAGAGAGAGAGTTGGGATGGATTTACATACGGTGTAGCAATCACTTAAGCAACATGGCTTGGATCTGAACAGCTGGTGTGCTTACATTATACTACGTTCTGATGTCATTTTCCTTTGGGTGATAATTCTGCATCTTGTAGATGGAGCAGCTGGATAGGATGTCGCTCGAGGATAAAGTCTTCGCCGGAGATGCGAGCATGACCAGTGCCAAGAACAAGCTGCTCATACGAGACTCCAAGAAAGAACTGATGAGGTACAACAACACACCAAATCCACCATTAAAACCCAGGGACGGCCCTTTTTCATTTCACACAACGGATTTTAAAAATAGCTGTCAATATTATTGTTTTGCATAAACACACAACTGAATACTGCTGTAAACAGAGCAGGGGAAAAAATATGTTTAATATTTGAAACGAATGTTTATTTTTAAATGTTGGATCAAAATGATGTCCTAAAATGTACATTATTTTATTAAAATGTATTTTGTTTTACTTTTCAAATGCTTAAGGTGTGAATTTTTACATTAGCATCATTCCCGTTTTTTTTTTCTAAAAAAAAAAAAAAGAAAGAATTAATTTCAGTCTGAACTCCTCTAACACACAATCTGCGTGACAGCTGTCCAACACCTGGTTGTGACGGGAGTGGCCATGTGACAGGAAATTATGCATCGCACAGAAGGTAAGAGAAAATCCTGGCTCGAGTGTCAGTAGAAATAATTTCCTTACACGCCTGGCTTCAGTTATTAATTTATAATCACTTTATAACGAAAAATGACTCATATGATTCATCTAATGTGATTCATGTGATTCATCTAATGTGATTCACCCAATTCACCAAATGTCATTAAACAAGTCACTTATTGTGATTCATTCGATTCACCTAATATGACTCACCTAATTCACCAAATATGATTAAACAATTTAACAACTGTGATTCATCTAGTTTACTTCATGTGATTCATCTGATTCTCCTAATGTAGTTCAAGTAATTCAGCAATTGTGATTCACCTGATTCATAAAACGTGATTAAACTCATTATCTAATTTGAATGTGCAATTCGTCAAATTCACCTAATGATTCACGCAGTTCACCAAATGTCATTAAACAAGTCACTTATTGTGATTCATTCGATTCACCTAATATGATTCACCTAATTCACCAAATGTGATTCACCCGATTCACAAAATGTGATTAAACTTATCTAATTTAAATGTGTAATTCGTCTGAATCACCTAATGTGATTCACTAAATTTAAGGAATTTAATGAGATTCATTCACTTCACCTGTTTTGATTCACTCATTGTGATCCAAACGATTCTTCTGATGCAGTTCACCTATAGTGTGCTTCATCTTCCTGAAACGTACTCATTTTATATCCAGTGCTACGTCCTTGTGCTTTTTCTAATGTATCTTTTTTCCCCCCTGATTTACCCCTTTTTACTTCTTCCAAAAATTAATCGTTCAAACTATCAGTCGTATTTATTACACAAATAAAATCTTTTTTTTTTTTATAGGTCATTCGAGGTAATTGTAGAAGTCAGTTGAGCTTCACCAACACAGTGTCGACTTTTTATTTTTAAAAAGTTTTGATCAGAAGTGGGCGTGGTCGGTCCTGGAAATTTGTTCATCTTCTGTTTCTATCCCAACATATCTAAAAGCAATATCCTAAATTTATTTGCCAACTTTTAGCTTTATTCCCTCCATCATTTTGCCCCAGAATGCAGTACATCGTCATAGCAACAACGACTCATTGGGGGTGTTTATTTTTTTCCCCCGCAGTGTGTCCGGATGTCCGTTAGCCGACAAGACGCTCAAATCTCTGATGGCTGCTAATGCACAGGAACTGAAGTAAGAGCTATGCTAACACCAGATTTAAAGCATCATGCTGTAGCTTGTGTTCAGTTTAAGACTTTGTTCGGTATACTAAAAACTTTCGGTATAGCGATATTTACTGTACCTCGTATCATAAACAGGTGCCCCACCCCTGGATGTGACGGTTCAGGTCACGTTACAGGAAACTATGCATCCCACAGAAGGTAGGAGAGTTCTTACGCTACATCCATCACCAGTTTTTTTCTTTTCCAACATGCAAATAAACGAATGATGAAATACACTCGTGACATTTTGGGACTGACGAGATCGTGGCCTTGTTTCGGCGCCAGAGTGGCAGCTTTTAAGCGCCTCGATGCGAGCGAATAGCCGTATCTTCTTCATGCATGCGTCGTGCGTCAGGTGAACTTGTCTGAGGTCTGACACGTTATTATTTCCGTGTCTAGTTTGTCAGGCTGTCCTCGTGCCAGGAAGGGCAACCTGAAGCTCACTCCCAGCAAAGACGAGAAGGAGGAGCCAGACATCAAGTAAGATCTGTCTTTCCATGCTGTTTTCTGAAATAAAAGGCTGCTAAGGTTCGTTCGTACGGATGATTGGTAGCTTTCTAATACATAGCTAGAAATTTCTCATTCTGAAAAATGTTAATAATTCCGGAGTGATTTGTTATTTTTTTATACAGTCTGCATTATCCGAATAAGAAAAAAATAATGTAGAAAGTATGTTTTTAATTCTATAGAGCTTTTTTTTTTTTTTACTTACAATAAGAGTAATCTTTAACCAGTTACATGATTTATAGTAATCATTAGGTACGTTTACATGGACACTTGTAATCCGATTGTAACAGGACTAGAAGCACAATCAGATTAAAAAAAGTGTCATGTAAACACGTCAATCGGATGGAATTTTACACATCCGATTAAAATTTCAATCGGATGGTAAGGTGTGGCTGAAACCATTTTTAGTCCGATTGAGAGGACGTAAACACTTTAATCGGATGGAATATGTTCCTGGAAAGTTCTGCGCATGTGCAATGACGCAAGAATGACGTATGACGTATGGATGTTGTCGTAGGTAAAATGGCAGGCGCTAAGCAAAACTGGTCTGTGGTTGGCGGGAATCCTGTTTTCATGGACTGTGCGCATGTCAAATGATCTAATTCGATTCTAATCATCTGTCATGTAAACGTGCATAACAATCTGATTACTTTATACCGCATTCATGTAAACGCTGCGATCGGATTCGCCAATCTGACTGAATTCAGTCCGATCTGATTAAAAAGTGTCCATGTAAACACACCTAATGACTTCACATTTCCTCAGAAGAGAGTTAGCACTCAACCGCTCTTTTTTTATTATTATTATTATTTAATAATGAATTTTTAAAATTTATTTTTATTACATTTCTATCAAATATGTTTTTTTTGTTTTTTTTAAAATATGTTTTTGTAAAATTCCATTGCTAAGAGTTATGTTCTAAACATGTGTCCTCAGTGGTCAAGTTTTATTTATTTGTTTTATTTCTTTTGAAATAGAAAAAAATTCGATAATACCATGACGTGTTACTGAAGAGAGATGGATGCTTTGTAAAAATGATCAAAACTTCAACCTTCAGTAGAATTACGTTCTTAATATATTAAAATTATGTACACGACCCTTTGAAAGTTTTTTTTCTTAACAAATTACATTTCTACATGGTGTCATTTAGTACAGAATCATTCCTACAAATTTAAATAACGTTATTTATTTATTTTTTGTTTGGTTTTTTTTTTGGTAAAGTTTATTTGAGCGATGAGACCATCATCATACTTCCATCTCTTTTATATATTTTCTTTTCTTTTTTAAAAACAATTATCTCACAACTTTTATCTCTCATATATTTGCTTTCCTTTTAAAAAAAATTAAAACACAATGTTCATTTCTTTTATATATTTTCTTTCCTTTTTAAAATTATGATTAGCACACAGCGTTCATCTTTTATATATTTTCTTTACTTTTTTTTTTTTTACATTTTTTTAATAAATTTTCTTTACTTCTTTTTAAAAAAAAATTATTATAAGCACACAATGTTCATTTCTTTTATATATTTCCTTTACTTTAAAAAAATTGTTATTAACATTAAAACTTTTATCTATTTTATATATATTTTTCCTTTATTATTATTATTATTATTATTATTATTATTATTATTATCATTATTATTATTATTTAACACAAAGGCGAGAGAGCACCAGACGTATTAACGACGGAGATTCCTGCTTCTTGTTACATTTCCATCTGGGCCAGTATGTTTTATTTTAATTACAAATGTGAAGGCAAAAGAGCTTAGAAATGACCCCCCGCAGCAGGTCTGGGGGACGTGTCAAAGGGAGCGAAAGAGCGAGGGAGCGATGGAGGGAGGGGAGGGAGGGATGGAGCGAGCAGACCCGCTGCATCTATAATGTTCCTAGATTATTCTAAATTGGTGGCCATATGGCATGACTCCATTTTCCATTGTGGTGTGTGTGTGTGTGTGTTTTATGTGGTCACTACCTCCTCCGTGTGGAAGAGGTGCACTGGAGTTGTGATTTCCTCTAATTAGAGGCACCGACAACATTTTTGTTCCCCCCTGTGTGGCCGCCCGAGCGAGCTATTTGTTCCATCCCAGGTAGCCTTTCACCTATCCCAATATGGGCTATCAGAGAGAGGGCCAGTGACCCAGAAATCATGTAGCCTTTTTTTCCCCTCCTCCTCCTTCTCCTCCCCAATGCAGGACACACAACAATTATCTGCAATTTGTGTCATTTCATTTCTGACCTCAGGGTGAAAGGCAAAAAAAAAAAATTAAATTGGCCAACTCTGGACTTTTCGAGTTTTTCGGCTTGGTTTTTATGTTTAGTTTCTAAACAGAGGTATTAACCCTTTTACTTACTTCTACAAGCTCTCTTTTTTTTGGGATACATTTTAATCAGCATTTTCATCAGATTAATCTTCTTAATGGTTTGGAATAGAAAAAATAAATAAATAAATTCCTACTCAGCAAGTTGAGTGGTATTTATAGATGTGTGTGTGTGTGTGTGTGAGAAAAGCAAAAGCGATAAATTAAACATTCAACCATGTTTTTTTCTTCTTCTTCTTCTTCTTCTTTTTTAGAAGTCGCGTTCCGGCTATTAGTTCGCCGCGGCTTTTTCTTTACACCCCGGTGATGAAATAACAGTGCAAGCAAAGCGCAAAGCCCACTTGAGCTCGGCCTCAACCAGATAATCTACTATAATAAACGTGTCACTGTGCAGTGATTTGGAGTGTAAGGGAACAAAAGAGTATCTGTCTGTGTGCGGCAAGAGGTTTAATTTAAGCGGGGGGCAAAAGGTTGGGCCGCATCTGCACGCGCCCCCAGCGGGGTGACCCACAAATCAACAACAAAAAAAAAAACAGCACAAAACAGTGGGCCGCTGCTTTGTTTGGGTCTTGAAATGCAACCTGTCACGGTGACCTCGTTCTACAGCCGATACGCCTGGTCACAGAGCTATTAAACCATAAACACGGTAAATAAAGATGGAGGATTTAAACACACCGTGTTCTGCACAACAACCGCCTTATTTACGAGCCAGATTATTTATAGTTCGCCTTTATTATTATTTATTTATTTATTTATTTTTTTTTATTTATTTATTTTTTTTAAATAAATGGCCTTGTATGATCATCAAAGAAAACAACACTCAGATGCTCTGGGTCATTATATAAAGTGTGTGTGTGTGTGTTCCATAGCTGAGTGCTGTGACTCATAGATTTTTCTCCATTTTATCAGCTTGAAATGTGTCAAGTTGGAAATGCATTTTTTTTTATTTTTAAAATCCACATCTGAGACAAATCATCTGTTCCAGGTTAAAGAGAAAGGGTTAAGTTAAGCTAAAAGTAAAATAAATAAAACACCACTTAACTAGTTCTTACTTTTACACATACTATCGTTTTTTTGGGGGGTTTTTTCCTGAAGCATCATCTATCATTCGATCGAATGGAATTAGGTTAAATTAGATAAAACATTGTTTCAGCTATTAGATTAAAAAACCCAACTGAGAAGCGACTACATATCCATCTAATATTTATCTGATCCTCTATGGGTGCTTCGGAAAGGAAGTGATGTAACCAGCTAATCATGCAAAATGTGATCCTCACGCATGACTGCTTCTGATTTTTCTCAGGTGTCCTGTAGTGGGCTGTGACGGACAAGGCCACGTGTCGGGGAAATACACCTCCCACCGTAGCGCTGGAAGCTGCCCCGTCGCTGCGAAGAGGCAGAAGGAGCTGAACGGCATGGCCTTCTCCTGGAAGAACTGCAAGCAGGAGCTGCCTCACTGCCCTCTGCCCGGCTGTAACGGCCTGGGCCATGCTAACAACGTGTTTGCCACACACAGGAGGTCAGTGAGGGGGCAACCTGAACCCTGGCTATCTACCCCTAACCTTGTCACTCTATAGACGATCTGAAAATGCCCTCAGACAGAGGAGACGTTGATATCGATGTTGGTTTTCTGCAGTTTGTCAGGATGTCCACTAAACGCTCAGAGCATCAAGAGGAAGCTCTCAGGAGACGAGATGATGACCATCAAACTGAAAACCAGCAGTGGTGCGTAAACTTGTTATCGTTTACCTTATTGTGTGGGGTTTTCTCTGGATTCAAACTGCATCTTAGCTGCTGTAACTTGTCCAGATTGACCATGCTGAAGCGCTAAAGCATTTTAACTTGCCTTCCTGGTGCACTGTGTTGGTTTCCCGTGTCTGAGACAGGCATCGAGAGCAGTGAGGACATGCAGCATTTGGATCACGAAATCAAGGAGCTCAACGAGTCGAATCTGAAAATCGAAGCTGACATGATGCAGCTACAGACTCAGGTAAAAGCAGCAAACAAATCCCAGCGTCAGGCATGTAAAGCAGTACTCAAAGTGGCTTTGTGTTAACTGCTAACGCTTGGAAGGGTTTTTAATGGATGTAAATTATAATGGATGTGTGTCTGAAGAAGCTTTTGGTGTTTAATTGAAGTGAAGTGATATGCCAGACTGATGTATATTTATATATAAGGGTTAGAATAGAATAGTAATGTCTGCCATCTTTCACAGAGATTCTGAGAAATGAAACTATTTACACCAAGTCTGCTTCAGGGATAGAGTTCTTTTTCCAAATCTGTGGTCAGTTAGATAGATTTCTTATGCACGACTTCCATGTTGCCAAGAAAACCCCTAAATCTACGGCTGTTTTCCATCCTTATTGATCCAGATCTCGTCCATGGAGTGCAACCTTAAGTCCATCGAAGAAGAGAACAAGATGATCGAGCAGCACAATGACAGCTTGCTGAAGGAGCTGGCGCGCCTGAGCCAAGCCCTCATCAACAGCCTTACTGACATCCAGCTACCGCAAATGGTGAAGCATCTACAACACCCAAAAAAACACCCAAACCTACAGTGTTAGAAAGCAGATCTTCATCTGAACTTTATCTAATCTTCTAGGAACATGAGTTGAGAAAGAAATGATTAATGGACAGAGTATGGTATTACATGCTGAGACTTTCAACAAAATCACAAACTGACAAGAGTATTTTATTTAAATACTACTGCCACATGCTCACTGATCAGCTGGAAGATGCTTCTTGTAGACGTTCTTCCAGGTCAGCACTGGTCCTGAATGATCGTTATATGTTACGGTTAACTGTTAAGGGCTTTGATAATCATCTAGATGACCAATTTCACAGTGTCATGATGGACAGACCCACCTTGGGACTGACCTTTGGGTGGTCGGAGATGAACAGGTACACAGTAACGCAGAAAGGTCCGCTGCCAAAGTGATGATGCTAGGCACCCAGTGAGCCAGTCTCTGTCTTCCTACAACAGCTTATTTGATGATTAAAGCCCTTATGTCCAGTCCACACTGTACTATAGGGCATTTATTGGGCATAGCAAGGTTCAAGTCAAGTGGGTGATGCATTTGGGCAGAAACCCAGTGCAAAAAGTTCCATTTTAGTTTGTGTGGACTTGTATGGGTATGAACCTCTAGCCTCTAGTGGACACCACATACTAATACAATGTAGATAAGGTCTTTCTGCTGTCTTGCAGTCCCTATAGCATGGTCATTCAGGAAGAAGAGATACAAATGATATTAGTGAAGACGGTTCTTGGAACCACCTGAGTCCTGTGTACTGGGGCTTCTTGTGTGGAGGAACATTTCTTCGACTGCCACGTCGCAGTCCTACAAACGTTCTACACTACAAAGGGCCAAGTATCCAAAATCAACCTGTCCGTTTGAGACAACACGTCTATTCAAGGAGGAAATTGCCCAAGGCTAGTGAGAGCTGAAGAGGAAGTTAGGGGGAAGTAGACTGTAAGGCATGTTTGTGAGTCAGTGCCTCCTAGACCGAGAGGACTGTTTAGCTCTAACAAGAAGATCCACATTAGATATTGAGTATTGATGAAGAGGTGCACTTGTAGTTTCCCAATAGCCAGGACACCACTTTTGGATGCAAAGAGCAGGACCTATGTGTTGTTTCTGTCATCATCACTGTATCCTGGTTAACCATTAACCTGAGGTGTGGTTTCAGGTAGCATTAGACCTTCAGCCTTGCTGAGGTATAGATGTCATAATGTCTGAATGGTTTGTGCAAATCCAGTGATATGAACCAATCATTGCAGCTCCTTGAGAAGCAGAAAGGAGAATCAGCTTGTGGGCTTGAAGGAAGACTTTGCTGTGAAAAGCTCAGTGTGTGGTTTTTATTTCGAGGATCTGGCATCCGTATGGCACCAGGTCACATACAGCTTGTTATTCTGTTTAGATCAGAATTTCGATCAGATTACACCATTACAAGGTCCAATTCCAAGGGTCTATCTGCAGACTACTTCAAGGAATATGGATGTGGTCATCATCAGCTTCCAGGGAGCGTAGACACTGGCTACAGAAGTGCTAATGGCTTGGTAGTCACTTGGAGTCAAAGCTGTTGTAGACTGTGGAGACTTGCTAACATGGTAGAAAGAATAACATTCAAAAACGCAAAAAGAATGGGTCACTGCCCTGCTAGTCTTTAGACATTTTACATATGGAGCAACTTGCAGAGAGAGGAAAGAATAAAGGGTCAGCATGAACGATTAGCCCCTGGCCACTAGATCGGGAGGCTGTGGGGGTCAGCCGGAGTGCTGAGGAAGACCACGAGGAAAACCCAATCCTATGTGGCTATTTGTTCACTTTTTTTTTTTATGATTTCTTGGCCTGTATATACACAAGAAGTGACATTAATACTAGCAAAGCTTATCTGTGTAAATATTTCAGATTTGCTCCATCACACTATCTTGAATATGGTTCATATTTACGCACTCCCTCTGTCCTCCAGGGTCCAATCAATGAGCAGAATTTCGAAGCCTACATCAAGACCCTAACGGATATGTACAACAGTTCGGAACACGAGTATTCGCCGGAGTGCAAGGCCTTGCTGGACAGCATCAGACAAGCCATCAAGGGCATCCACGTAGAGACCGTCTGCTCGCCGTGAAACAGTGCGTTAGTGGACAAGCAATATCCCTGGACAGCTTTTATCCGTTTCGTCCGTTCGTTTGTTTGGGTGGCTGGCTTTATACCATGTGCAAGAAATACCTTATTCTTTAAAAAGAAATCTATTCCGTGTATTGTACTGAGAAAACGCCAGCCACTTATTTTTTTTTTTTGGTTTGATTGACATTTTGCGGAGATTCTTAATTAACTTAATACCCTTTTTGCACATATTTATTTCCTTTGCTTGACTTGTGTGTTTATACTTATGGCTAATATTTATAATCGCTTTTATTTATTGTCTCATCGAAATGATTTATCAGACGCATTTAATATATTTTATTTATTTTCCCGTGTTTTGGCTGTTGATCATTGTGCACATTTGCATTGCTATATTTTATTTGGTAGTTGTTGAATATCAGTTTATTTTTCCTCTTTTAGCGATGAACGATGTCAACAGGATGTCAATAATGATACTATTGCACCACCTAGTGGCCACATGCTCTTACTGCACCGTGCCAGGCTCACTTTTTATTTAATTTTCTTTACCTGAATGTACTGTGTGTTGAATCTTGGGATCAAATTGGTCGTTTTAGCTACTGAGGCCAAAACAGGTTCATTAAAATCTGCACTCATGAGTTCTAAGCATCAAATCCAAGAGAGAGAGAAAAAAAAGGAAAAAAAAAAAACACTCCCTGAAAAATTTATTTCTGTCAATATATGAACTGCCTTTCGTGTGCACACCGGTGATGTGTGCATATATGTGCCTATATGTAAATGAGTACATGGAATATATTATGTTTTGTGGTAGAACAGTATTACGTGAATGGTGATTCCTTTATTATACAGCATATTTATTTTTTTTTTTGGTCCAAAAAGGAAAAAAAATGCCTATAACTCTGTTTAGCTGATGCTTATATGCCATTTGAAGTATGTAATTAATATTGTTGTAATATTGATCAAGTGTTTAAACTTTACTGAGTTTCCTCCAAGCACAAACCTTAAAAAACAACAACAAACCCCCACATTTTTTTTATTTGCATTAATTGAAATTTTCTAAATCTAAATGGTTAATTATTTTTCAGAAAAAAATTAGTTTTATGAAGTAAAAAAAAAAATTAAAAAATAAATCAGTGTATGCCCCTTGCATCTTTCCGCGTATGAATTGAATTTCCTTTCAGAATCAAGTGTCATGGTTAGATATGCTATTTAACAAAAGACGGCCGTTGACGTTTTATCCTTTACAGATTTTTATGGGCGAATACTGGAATCTAGTCATATCTTCAGACAGTCGCGATTAAAAGAAAAGGAAAAAAAATGTACAGGTTCGAGCGAACGATCCTATACCGAATCGGATCGGAATCCAAACTCTTTCAGAAGGAAATGTAATTTGTAATTATGTTCTTTGTAATTTCTGATATTTAATTTAATTTATAAAAAAAAAACACACATTGTTTGCTCAGGAACTTTTGTGAGGACTATTTCCTGTTTGTATTTGATGTTTTGTAATGTGAACTTGAATTGGGATTTTTTTTTTGTTCTTTTTCTGTGTAATAATATTAGTATAAAAGGCTGTACTGTAAATGATCGTTTCTTTTCTGTCGGACTTTTTTTTTTTCTTCAGTTCGAGTAGTTTCTATATCAAAAGGTTTTCTTTACACTTTTACTATTTCATAAGCAGTAATGCGCTGTGTTGTACAGTTTGTGTATGGTAGAAATAAACTATTTAAGGATCACAGAGTGTCGGTTTTGAGGTGTTTTTTAAACTGACCAATCAGGAGGGGTCGGGGCGTGGCAGTATCTCTGATCAGACAGGAAGAACTAGACTAGAGGTTCGATTCTAGTGTGTATTTCTGTGTGAAGCAAGTCATGAAAGAATCAAAAATCAATACAGTTGTAAGTTGGAGCAGTGGTGGTTCAAGTGGTTAAGGCTCTGGGTTTGTTGATCAAAGGCTCAACAACCACCAAGCTCCACTGTTGTACCCCTGAGCATAGCCCTTAACCCTTCCTGCTCCAGGGGCGCTGTAATATAGCTGCCCCTGAGCTCTGACCCCAAACTTCCTCAGCTGCCTTCCCAAGTGTAGTACTGACATGGGCAAACTTCCACACATCTGGAATCCCTGCTGTAGCCGGTAGAGCTGTCTGTGCCTGCGTAAGATCCAACAATATCATAGCAAAGCAGACAACCAGCAGCAAGTCATTCACACAGGTAGATTTTGGCACCCACTGCACCGTTTTGGCACCGGGACGCCGTGGCCTTACCGTAGTTAACACATGCGTGCAAGACCAATTCGCACAATACGCCTAATCGCTCTCACCTAATTTTAGTTATCAGACTGGAATGATACTAGTCCTGAAGAAAAGCGGGTGATTTTTAATTACGCAAAATAGTTGCTTTTAAACTAATTAGCGCTAAAAGTGCAGAGCAAATCAGGAGAAATGATTACCGCTTATCATTTCAGAGTTCACCGCTGCTGTCCAAGTCTTTCTGTTTTCCTTTTGGGGTGCGATGCAGCGTTCTGACTGGTCACAAGGTGTTAATTCGTTTCCTGTAAAAGCAAAGATCGGACGTTAGTTCAGGCGTATATTAATCCATTTAACACAAAGGAACGTTTCCTGCCTCGTGAAACGTTTTCAAGAGCAAACAAGAACAGTAAAATGACAGGGTTGCCAGATTGAGGTTGTTTTATTTCCCCACACCAAGGCTAAGGAAATGAGGAAACATGTCTGCTTTTCCAATGCCCAGGAGTTTTAGATCTTTTGCATGATTTTTATGATGGATTTGGGTTTAAAATCGTTCCAGAAACCCGTCAAACCTGGATCATGATTTTGTCCTCAAGCACAGATGAAGGTTCAGGATGTTTTAAATGTATTTACGTTAACCGTTAGGCTCTATGCAGGATGACTGCATGTTGTCTGATGACTATCACTTGCTTAGAATCAAAAATTCACTAGATAGAATGCCCGTGACTTTCGGCTTCGGTTATGAGCCTCTGCTGCTCAAGTGTGGGTCTCCAGTGTCTCTAGTTCCAGCTCACGGAAGTCTTCAGGACATGTGGTAAAATGGCCATGTTAATGTTTTGGAGAACTGCTGTAGTGTAAGAGGAATAAAACACTGCCAGTGACGTCATCTCACCTATACGCACCTGGGTTCGCGCGCGCGGCAAAACACCGTGTTAGCATTCAAGCTAAACAATTTCACAGGATAAGCTCCCTAAAAAACCCAGCAATATTTACCACAGAAAAATAAACCTGGGAAACTTAACCAACACGTTAAACTAAACCAACACACAAACAAGCTCATGTTAACAGTTTACCTGACGAGTAAACGTTTTGTATATTTTTTTCTTTTCTCCTGCAGGAAACAGACTCGAATCTTTTTTTCACATATTTTCACCTGCGTTAATAAAAAGAAGGCGTCAAATTTTGTCAAATAATTACAAATAAATAGTTTTTTTTTAACGCGATCCAAGAATCTTATTTTTTCCCCTTTTATTAATTTAACAAGGATGCGCTAAAGAGAATCTCGCGAGATCTCCTTCACGCGACCGCGTGAGACTGTGTGAGATGTCGCGCACGACGACGCCGATATCCGCCTGCGCATGCGCGTGTAAGCGTTCAACTTTTTTTTTTTTTTTTTGTTCGTTTAAAGCGTTACCAGAGCGGGTCACGTGATCTGTGTTTACATCCTCTCAGCTGCTTGTGCAGAAAACACGACGGCGGCGGACCGAGGGACAGTATGGTTTTTTGTGCCGCTGTGCACGCGCTGGAGCCGAGCTGCCCGGGTGACTGGACACGTCTGATCTCGAGCGTCCGCATCGATGAGAAAAAAGGTGAGTGGAAAAAAAAAGTCGGAATATATAATTATATATTTACATATTTCTAATGCACCACGCGGATTAGTAACTCGTCACGAGCTAATCGACATAAATAACAACAAGGAAGAAATCCTTAGCTTTTGTCTTGAGGATTTTACAAACCTAGTCCTTTTATAGGTTTACAGGATATGAAACAATGCCATCTAGGCCCGGATTACCGAGTCTGCGTGACAAAAAAAAAAAAAAAAACATTTTTGGTTTAAATGTAAAACAAAAAATTATTCAAGTCAAATGGCACCTTGTTGTTGTTTTTTTTTTTTGCAGCGATGTTGTTCATGGCTCGTGCGCTAGCTTGCTAGCTTACGTGTTTAAAGGGAAAAGTGCCACAGCTCGTTGTTTAGCGCATACTACAAAAACAAAACCCCAACAAAATAAATAAATAAATAAATAGCCACACACACACTTGGGTCGAGTGTTTGTTTTGTAAGAAAACATATTCGAGGTGTGAACTTCATGAACTTGAGAAAATGTCCGACTTTTAGGAACTGTATAGAACGTTAAACTGAGCAGCAGCTATCAGGTTCTAGGCCAACTAACTTCGACACTAGCACGCGCTGTTCGGGGGGAGGGGGTGGGGGGTTGTTTTGTTTTAGTTTTGTTTAGACCTTGAATTTAAACCTTGGATAAATTTTATGCAGATGAAATGCATTGAATAATAATAATAATAATAATAATAATAAAAACATTTAGCCAGCTAAGTGGATTTAATCACACTGCTCCTTATTCTTTTTTTAAGTTTAAAGTAATTACCATGACAACAGTATCATATTTACTATAAATTGCTATATAATAATAAAAAATATATATATATATATATATATATATATAGTGTGTGTGTATGTATGTATGTATATTTTAAAGATTCAATATATTTTCCAATTCAAGTGCACGGGTGAAGCACAACACACACTTTGTGTCATGTTTTACAGGAAGCAATAAAACAGTCGGTGTTGTGCAGCTGTGGGAAAATAATCACCGAAAGGATGGTGCGATAAAGCCTGAACACCTGTGATATCGTGTCCCTCTTGTGTGTTATAGTCCCGTGTTTCAATTTCATCTCTTTCCAGCAATGGAGAGTGAATGGAACTTTCCAGAAATGGAAAATCTCTGACACTGGAGACTCCTTCCATAAATGTCATTTTCCTAAAATTGCATCACGCTCAGATTACGTAGGTAATTTGGCGCGGCGGACGTGCGGCTCACTGTGAAAGTTGTTTCTATGGTGACGACAGCGTGTTAGAGCAAGCGCGTTGATATCAACCTGTGATTGGATTATGTGATTATGATTGTCATTGATAATTAATCCACACCTTCTGACCAATCAGAATAGAGAATTTAGCACTGCAGGCAGAATAATGTGCATACTTTGTGTAGATTAGCTATGAAATAGCTTGTAAACAACTATATACTCACCGAGCACTTTATTAGGATCATTTGTGTAGTTAATATAATCAGCCAATCACGTGGCAGCTGTCAACCATCAGCATTTGTGGGAACATGTGATGTCGCAGTCTGGTTCTGACTGTGGCGTGATAACTGGTGCCGGATGAGCTGGTTTTGAGGATTTGTATAAATGCTGATCTGATGGGATTTCCATACACACAACAGAACAGAATGGTGCAATGAAGAAGAAAAGGTCAACAGAGATTGGCTTGAGGGTGACAGAAAGACCACAGTGACTCACCATACCCACTCTGTACAACTGTGTTGAGCAGAAAAGCCTCTCAGAATGCACAACCTGAAGGTGGATGAGCCACAAGAGCAGAAGATCACCTCAGGTTCACGCTTCTGTCCATCAAGAACAGAGAGGTTCACCACAAGTGGGCAGATCATCATCATTTCTACGACCCATGGATCTAACCTGCTCCGTGTCCAGGCTGGTGGAGGCAGTGTAATGGTGTTTTGAGAGTTTTCTTGGCACATTTTGAGCTTGTTAATACCAATCATTAGTAGCTTGTTCATCCTGTCATGGCCACAATCTTCTAATGGCTATGTCCAGCATGATGACACAAAACTGGATTCATGAACAGGACAAGGAGTTCACTGTGTTCATCACTGACCTTCATCTGACCTGAATCTATAGGACACTATTGGGTTGTGGTTGAGAATCATGGGAGACTCTCTGCAGGAATTGTGTGATGTAATCAAGTCGACGTGGACCAGAATCTTGAAGACATCCTGAAAAATCAAGGCTTGCGAGAGAAAGGGGAGGGTTAGAAGCATATTAGGAAAGCATATGGAAATATAATCCTGCTGTAGTGCTGTCTAAAGCAGGACAGTTATTTGGTAGAGAGAGAGAGAGAGAGAGATGTTTAAGGTTTGAGGGATCTTCACATCGTCTGTATGAGAGAATTTCTAGTTTGAGTAATGTACCGATTTGTCCAGTAGAGGGCGAAAAAACCGCTGCACAGGAAACCTTGTGGTCTTTAACTTGTATAACCAAACCAGCAAACATGCTGAGTCAGGATGTAGAGAGAAAAATAGCATGAAAATCTAACCAAGACATTTGAATCATTTTTATTCTTTTTTGCATAAAATGTTGCTAGTGATAGACAAAAAACATAGTTACTTACAGAGCTTCTAAGACCTCTGACACTGTAGCCAAGCTTTTAATAGCCGCACCTGACGTGTGTGTTTATGCCCGTCAGCTTCCATGATTCATGTTGAAATTATTACACAGGCGCTGAAACTTCTCAGCTCTACTGCATGACCATCCATGATGTTGCTTGAGCATTCTTTTGGTCCTAGCATTCTTTATCGGTTCCTACTGGTCCTAGGATGACTCCAAAGGCTATCAGATGCGTTCAGAATGGCTGCTCACAACATCCACAGTGAATAAAATATTACTCGATAGTAGTGTTTACTTTAGCTCGATCAACATCGTCAACAATGTGGGTGCAGGGTTTTGTTCCAGTCCAGCAGGAGACACACTGATTCCACTTGTTTGTTTCTTATCATGGTTTTTCAGCAGACTCGGGTGATTAGTTGGAATAAAAACTTGCACCCACACCCGGGCTTTTTGGATAAGATCGAACGCCCCTGGTCTAGCCGCTACGTTAATCAGATAGCTTGGTTGTTAGGCTGATATTTACAGCTCATCACACGTCAAAACGTGGCACACAGACAACCGGATATATCAGGAGACGTGTTTTCTTCCGTCTGTCTCGTATTGTTTTATTTAGTTCGTCTCAAGGGTGTGGGTGTGGGTCATTATGTAGAACTTGCTCTCTTAGATTTATATTCCACCTGCTTACTTCATCATCTGAGTTGGTTCTGTGTTAGTTCTGAGTTAGTTCTGGGAGTAACGTTTGGAACGAGTTTCCAGTGTCCATATGCAAGCTTTTAAACTGGAAAATAATTAAACCGAAACTAGGAAGAAATGTAAGGGCAGGAATTTGTCCGCCGATGGAATCCAGGACTCCAGTTAATGCCCTGAGAAGATTATTGTTATTGTGCCTCAACAAAGTCTCCTGTTCTCTCTCACTCCAACACAACCAACTGTTCAGTCATTAGCATAAAAGAAATTAGTATTCAGATACACTATATTGCCAAAAGTTTTGGGCCACCCCTCTAAATTATTGAATACAGGTGGTGGTGTTCAGGGATTTGGGCTCGGACCCTTAGTTCCAGTGAAAGGAACTCGTAATGCTTCAGCTTCATACCAAGACATTTTGGACAAGTTCATGCTCTTTGTGTGAACAGTTTGGGGATGACCCCTTCCTGTTCCAACATGACTGCACACCAGTGTACAAATCAAGGTCCATAAAGACATGAGTGTGCAGGCCAGTCAAGTTCCTCCACACTAAACTGACCTCAACCCCATAGAACACCTTTGGGATGAATTAGAGTGGAGACTGTGAACCAGGTCAAAACTAAGACGTCTGCCTTTACATGGTCATGAATGTAATATGGAGTTGTCCCACCCTTTGCAGCTTCTGGGAAGGCTTTCCACAAGGTTTAGGAGTGTGTTTATGGGAATTTTTGACCATTCCTCTAGAAGCACATTTGTGAGGTCAGGCACTGATGTTGGACAAGAAGGTCTGGCTCACAGTCTCCACTCAGGCCAGTCAAGTTCCTCCACACCAAACTCACTCATCCATGTCTTTATGGACCTTGCTTTGGTCACTGGTGTGCAGTCATGTTGGAACAGGAAGCGGTCATCCCCAAACTGTTCCTACAAAGTTGGGAGCATGAAATTGTCTGAAATGTCTTGGTATGAAGCTGAAGCATTAAGAGTTCCTTTCACTGGAACTATGGGGCCGAGCCCAACCCCTGAAAAACAACACCTGAACTCAATGATTTAGAGGGGTGTCCCAAAACTTTTGGCAATATAGTGTATGTTTGTTTACGTATACAGATATAATATAACTGCAGATTGTTGACGCATGTTTAACGAGGCATGCTTTGTTTTTTGTCATCTCTTTCCTTAGACATGTGATGATGATGATCTAAAGTGACCACATAGGATCCAAATCGGCAGTCTGTCCATCCGACTAGAAGAAATATTTCCCTGTGGACGTAAAGAGAGGTCGCATTTGTGAGCCTCTCCTAGTTTGTTCTTTTTTTTCCTTTTCTTTTGTGTGGAAAAGGGGACCATGGGCGGAGCGGTGAGCGCAGGAGAGGACAACGACGATCTGATTGACAACCTGAAGGAAGCGCAGTACATCCGCACAGACAGGGTGGAGCAGGTCTTCAGGGCTATAGATCGCGGGGATTATTATTTAGACGGATACAGAGAAAACGCCTACAAAGACTTGGCCTGGAAGCACGGCAACATCCACCTTTCAGCCCCCTGCATCTACTCCGAGGTCATGGAGGCGCTGAAGCTGCAGCAAGGGCTTTCCTTCCTCAATCTGGGCAGTGGGACAGGATACCTGAGCACAATGGTGGGCCTGATCATCGGTGAGACGCCGACTTTACACAATGTGTTCTGAGTAGAAGGTCAGGGAGTCGAACGAACAGCGCCAGTAACCGTGCTGTCGACTGCAGTCCTGTCTTCAGAGTCATGTTTTGCTGCTTTCTTGAGTCATGTTATTAACAATAAGCATTTTTTCCAGGTCCGTTTGGAGTAAATCATGGTGTGGAGCTGCACAAGGACGTGGTGGAGTACGCAAAAGAGAAGCTGGAGGAGTTCGTTAAGAACAGTGACAGCTTTGACAAGTGAGTAGGAAATAAATGTTCTTTTAAAGAGTGGCAGATCATACATTTTATCTGTTTTTGGTTACTTTTAATATCGTTTCGGTTATAGTTAGGTTATTGATACTTATCATACACATCAATACAGTCCTGGGATTTGCAGGTGGCCAATCAGAATCCATTGTACCACAGCATATGATCAGGCATAACATTGTGTGCAGTGACAGGAGAAGTGAGTAACACTGATGATCTCCTCATCATGGCACCTGTTAGTTTGAGTGGGATATATTAGGCAGCAAGTGAACATTTTGTCCTCAAAGTTGATGTGTTAGAAGCAGCAAAAATGGACAAGCTTAAGGATTTGAGCGAGTTTGACCGAGGGCCAAATTGTGATGGCTAGACCACTGGATCAGAGCATCTCCAAAACTTCAGCTCTTGTGGGGTGTTCCCGGTCTGCAGTGGTCACTATCTATCATAAGTATCCTTTAAGTCCTGTAAGTACCCACTAAGACCTTAAAGGATCTGCTGCTAACATCTTGGTGCCAGATACCACAGCATCCACCTTCAGGGATGTAGTGGAATCCATGCCTAGAAGTGTCAGGGCTGTTTCGGCAGTGGGACCAACACAATATCCGAGAGGTGGTCATATTGTTATGGCTGATTGGTGTATATATGTATATAATATAAGCGTTCTGTTTCAGGTTTGAATTCTGCGAGCCCAATTTCGTGGTGGGAAACTGTCTCGAGATCTCGACAGACAGCCATCAGTACGATCGCATCTACTGCGGAGCCGGAGTTCAGAAAGACCACGAGAACTACATGAAGGTCATGCTGAAAGTCGGAGGCATTCTGGTCATGCCCATTGAAGATCAGGTAAAAATCTGACCCTCTTTTCATTACTCTTACAAATAAGTTTAGTTATAGAATTGTGTATTCTAAACATAGCATTGTATAATTCCGATTCTATGCTCTGTTAGTTTGTTTGAGGATAATTAAAAGAAATAAAGTGTTGGCTGCAGGGCGTGTAATGCTGAAAAATGAGGGAGTTTTACAGGGAACCTTTTTAGTCATTAGACAGAAATTAGATAATCACTTGTGTGTAGAAATCACAAGCATGGAAAGCAGGAGCTAGCTCTCGATAAATATTTATTTTATTTTATTATTCATTTTAAAACTTTTTTGTCAAATATTTTTCTCTTCTTATTTCTGATTGTGTTAATACAAAGATTATTAATCTGATTTCTAGATCTTTCTAGCCCAGAATCCATCCCAAAGCCAATACTATGTATAAGTCCAGTCTAAATTGTCTTAGAGTTTAATATTTTTTTGTATTTTTTCAGTTGACTCAGATCACCAGAACCGGTCAGAGCTCTTGGGAAAGCAAGAACATCCTGGCCGTCTCCTTTGCGCCGCTGGTCCAGCAAAACCGGAGCGAGGGCAGCAAACCGGACCCTGTGACGTTGCGTGAGTTGCAGCCATCTTGCACACACACTTTTCATCTCATTAGATAGCATCTTAATTACTTTTGCAGTTTGGGGTTTTTCTTCGGCAACGGTTAGAGAAAGAGACCTGGCAATGCTAAAAGCTTTATGATGTGACTGAGAACTACTATGATAAAAACAGCAAAATTCCATCAACTGTACATATATTAGGCTTGTTATTTTTGTTTTAACAAACTATAAGAAGTCATAGAATAAATTTGAGAGGAATATGTTTGCACCATGACGAGGTTAATCCCGGCATGTTCAGTGTAAATATGTTATGAATGCATGTCGTCCATCAGTGCTGCTTGCTAACACTTGTGTCCTTGCATGTGCTGCTCAGCTCTGCTGACGGTGCGCAGTCTGCAGGACCTGGCCCGCATCTACATCCGCCGCACGCTGCGCAACCTCACCAACGACGAAAACGCGTCCAAGGGGACAGGGCCACGCGTGCCACAAAAGCGCAAGCGCAGGCGCTGCCGTCGCTCCCGGCACCACCGCGTCAACACCTATGTGTTTGTAGGCAACCAGCTGATCCCACAACCCATCGAGAGTGACGAGGACGAGAGGATCGAGGACGAGGACAGCAAAGAGGAAGAGCAGGAAAAAGAGGTGGAGAAAGACAAACCTGAGCAACCTCAGGTCAACTTGCTAAGAGACAAAGTCCTGAGTTTGCCTCTGCCCGAGTCCCTCAAGGCTTATCTGCTGTATTACAGAGAGAAATAAGGAAACAAGCTGACGTTCTGCCTACGATCAAGCAATGTTTTTGTATCAAGGACTCTCTCTCTCTCTCTCTGTCTCTCTCTCTCTCTCTCTCTCTCTCTCATTACTTTGATAATGTAGCATAGTTTAATTTTGTTTCCCGATTTCAAGGCAGACTTCAACCCTATATGGTTGTGCTTTACAGTATGCTATTCAAATGATTTATAATTCTGGTTCCCAAAAACAATCCTTTGAGGACCTATCCGGGCTGACCGGAACATTTTGAGGTTTCTAGATCTCTCTAGTAGTTTGTACTCGGCGTTTTTGCTATGATCTCGCGTTCGGAAATCTTTCTATTAATCCGTCTCCAGAGCCTGGCCTCGATCTTGATCGGTCCTCACTGGCACTTTGTCCGCCTCGGATCTGAGGACAAACATTTTGGAAATCTCTTTCTACACTTTACATTTTAGTTGATGGTGTGGATTAGTCAGTGAGTGTGTATCTGTTTGATAAGCTTTATGGGTGGGATGCATAACAAAATGTACATGCATGTTCGAATGCATTTTTTTTTCCCTTCCCACCTCTTTTTCCCCTCATAAGGTCACCATAAGAGGTACAATATGAAGCGGGCTTCATTGGTTATAACTTAAAAGGTCTTTGGTCCATTCGTAGGTTCAGTTTAGTCTTTGATTGATTAAATTGCACTATTGCTAGAGCTTTTCTATTGACCAGTCTTTTTACTCGACGACTTCACTTGATTTGTGTCCTAAATCCCCAACGTTGCTACATCTAACCCCCCCCTCCCCCTCGAGCCTCCTTGACAACACTCCCATCACGTTTGCGGTATAAAGTACAGTCACGATTTGCCGTGTAGCGTGTCACAGTGTACACCCACGACATATATTTTCCATTTCGTTTGTAATATAATACTTATATTAATCTAATAGTAGATGCTAAGACGTGTCATGTTACAGAAATTAACAGCTTTGAGATAAAAAAAAAAAAAAGGAGAGAAAATTCTGTATTTTGTGTATTTCTGTTTGTAGTTGTTGGGTTTACGGTTGCTAGAATTTGTTTGTAGATGAGAGAAAAAACACTTTTGCAACACATGGGGTGTAGGTCATGCACTTATTAACTAGTTCATGTGACACAAAAGACCGTGAAAGACGCAATTCATACAAATCGTATTACTTTTTTAGGATTGTTCTTCATGGCAGCCTTCGATTCTGTGTTTTTCTTTGCAGCAAAAACAGACTGTATTCATATAAGATGAGGTATAATAGGAAAAGAGTCCTAAAGTTTTTTCAGACTGGGCCAATATAGGATTTTTTTTTCCCAGTGGATATTTTACACAAACATCAGGATTTAAGTCTATAATCTGCTGGATATATGTACAGTATAAACTATATGGGGTGTGAATTCAACTCTTTAATAAATTCTAACGTTTGTGAAGATTCATGTCCTAAACCCCTCTCTCTCTCTCTCTCTCCCTCCCTCCCTCCCTCTCTCCCTCTCTCCCTCTCTCCCTCTCGCTGTCATATTTCACTAAGGTATTTTCTCTCAACAATCTATGTATACAGATGCTGTTCATAGAGCAAAGGACATTTATAGGCAGGTGATTTATTCTCTTAAAATTCGTTATAGCTGTCAAGTTTTACTCTACAAGACGTGGCCGAAGTCAACCGCCTACAATTGTTCGTATAACGTGCAATCGACATTGAGCTTGAAATAAGACTTTAAAAAGGGAAAAGGTTTATTTAATGTCATAGGGGTTTTTTTTCATTGTTTGATGCTCTGTTAAGAAACCACTGGCACATCAATAAAGGTTCTACAGCTTATATATTTCTTTAATAATAGAACGGATGAAAGGTTATATTCGTTTTACGAAGTGGAAGAACATCAGGGTGGTTTCCGTCAGAAATGGTGGCGGTTCTTCCAAGTTTTCTTGACGAGTACCGATGGCAAAATCAGCACCTCCGGACCCTACATGGGTAACTTGGTTGTATACTTAACCTTATGCTCTACTTCCTTATACTTCGGATCACTGATGTAATTGTTTGCATAAGACCAATTGAATATCCATCATGTCATGTGGTGATATGCAGACAGTGAGAATTTTTTCACCTTCCTTTTGCTCTAAAAGGAAGGTGCATGTGTCCCTCTTTAGACCAACACCCCCACGTCCTTGTCACTACTACCGAGACTTACCTTTGATGTCAGACACTGAGTAATCCACCAATGCTTAAACAGTTTGAGGTGCACCATTCCCAGTCATGCATCCCAGCAAACCACACATCAGCCATTCAAGGTTTCATGGCTGTATCCATAATACTGAAGTGGCTCTGTCTTCTGACAAGAAGACACAAACACAGTCAAGCCTCATTTACAAAGGGGTGAGGTCACCCTTATGAATTAGTCTTAGTGACTCCACATATGGAGATTAGAAGATTTCTCGAGCTTCAGAGAAGGGATTATTGACAGACCCTGGCTTTGCAGGGGCATAAGATAACACACACTTTGGACACAGCCTGGTTACACCAAAGAGTTAAACCAAACAGAAGGGTACATTTACCAGACTGGTAAGAAAGCAGAGATATCACCAGTATTCCACTGCAAATTGAATACAGAAAGGATTCTTTTGGTTCTATGGTCATAACCAATGGTGTTTACCTCCTGGTGTCCCCAGACCCCACTTTGTGAACAATGGGTGAAGTTGCCAGAACAGCAGTTGTTTTAACAAGACACACTGATTTCGTAGATCCAGAATAGGACAGATCAGAAAATTTCTTGAAAGAATGTGACCTAGCCCAACGTAGTATGGACTGGCACTGGTTTTGCACCTTTGTTGGGTTGCTGGTGGTTGGTGAGGAAACTAAGAGAACATGTATTTTTTAGGTTTTTAGGCTCTTGTCAAAGATGATCCAGTCCCCCAAAGGATTGGGACTTGTTAACTGCCCATAGACTCCATCAAGGCCTGGTGGAATAAAACGATCACCATCCTGACAAGAGGGTAGGGCATGTTCGACAATTGGTAACAAGTTCGAAGCAGCAGTTGTGTTGCTGTAAAATTGCTACACACCAAAACAACAACCATTCTAATGCCTGAATTAGTGCAAGAATGAATTACCTTCCTCCAAGGAGTGCATCCTCACCAACCATGTGCACGTTGATCAATGAGCAGGACTATGCTTAACATCTTGAATCCTCTTCTTTGCCATTAGAGAATGGGATACAGGACAAACATAATATAGACCTTAATGGATTGACCACATGGGGCCACAGTCACAAGGTTTGGTATCGTACTCGCCAAAGAAGCTAGGGCAGAGGAACACTCCATCAGTTCTGAAAAATAAAAACACTTTGATGGTCCAAAATGTATGTTTTCTTAAGCGAATTCCTTTCAGTATAAGCATTATGAAAATTTTGTGATCCTTTTGCTCTTATGTTACAGGGTTTCAGAATTGTGTATCAGCACAACAGAATTTTAAAGGCTCGCTTATTAACACTGTCTGTAATCTGATTGTCTGTTCACAACAATTTTCTTAATATATTTATATCTATCCCAGCACCTTGGTGAATTTTATAGTACATTTGTTTTATTCCAGTTGATTTTTTTTTTTTTTTTTTTTTTAGAGTTGGTATACGGATCAACCGTTGCACCATTTAAAAACCTTGCGATACTGGCAATTACTGGCACTCTTGTAATGATTAGTGAAAAGGTTATGGGGGGAAAACGTGTCTTTGTGGTTATTAATTATTCTCATGCTGAAAATAAGACATTGACATTTCAAGGGAAGTGAATTTATTAAAAGAAAATTAAAAACACTCATTGAAAAGGTATCGTTTTTAATCGAACTATGTTGGATCCTCCAGGTTCTGCGGTGTTGTGTGGTGGACTCGGGTCTCAATCTGGTTTCAGTCTGTTTGATTTGATTGTCATGTCAAAAGCATGATTCTTTGTTTATTGAATCATTCATTTTGGTGTGAATTTGGACTGTAAGGTCCAACTACAAGCGAATCTGCAACCAGATATTCCTTTAAAATATCCTGGAACCTCATTGAGTCCATGATGTCAAGTAATCAAACAAGGTTTTTGGAGTTAAATCTGCTCCATAACATCATATCAGATTTAAGAGTAGGGATTAAGTTCTTTTGTGTAAAACCATCCTTCCCCATTATGATAGGTTGTTGGCAAAAAGCTGTCTCATTTGAGTGTTTAGCAAACCTCAGGTTTATATATGGATTTTTGTTTGGATGGAAGTGTTTCTTCTAGCGTCCCTTCTAAACATTTTGATGTTATGTGGTTAAGTGGTGTCTACTGATCTCAAAGTGCTACTAGTTCTCAAACCCTGATCTCTGTAGAAAGCATTGCCTTTCTAAGCATCATCTTTATTATGCACTGAGGTAATTTCCTTTGGGATCAATAAAGTATCTATCAAATCAAAACGCCAGGTTCATTGCCAATTCTTGGTCTAGCAGCAGATTTTCCGGCCTCTAATCTGTTCCTAAAAGGTCAACACACTTTTGCCTCATATGATTGTTGTGTTCCTTGGTTGATGAACGAAGGGAATCTGGCTTTTGTCTCGCTTCGTGTTTACAACCATTTGAAACAGAAGGTCATATGAAATATGTAAACAAAAGTAGAATACAAATGGAAACATGCTCTGTTAATATAACTGATCCAGGTTTGCCAATTGTTACAAAGGTTAGAGTTCAGTGTGAGATGAAGCTAAATAGCCACTGAATTATTTCCACATCTTTTTTAACCCATGATTAACAAAGGTGCCAATGTTGTTGTCTTTATTCTTCTTTCGGCTGCTCCCTATTAAGGGTTGCCACAGCGGATCATTTGGTCCGCATGTTTGGATTTGGCACAGGTTTTATGCCAGATGCCTTTCCTGACGCAACCCTCCCATTTAATTCAGGCTTGGGACCGGCACTGAGATTTAACCCTTCAGTGGCTGGGTTAGCGCCCTGCCCGGAAATCGAACCCGCGCCACGCCAATGAGAGCGCAGGATCCTGCCACTGGACCACCAGGAGGCACCAAATTCTGCAATTTAATATAATTAGCAACCCAGCTTCATATGCAGCATATCAATCCTAAACAGCATCTTTACCAAATAGAAATATGGCAAACACTCCCAATACTGACCACAAAGAAATCTATTAGTCGATTATATATGACCAAACATTTTATGGGAAAAGAAACTAAACTTTATTAAGTATACATCTTTATTAAAACACTCAGCAGTTGGCAAAAATAAAAGGTTCAGTTTAAACCTCGCTGTCAGAAGACTGGCGCTCTTTCGGTGAAAATCTTTTCAAGCGTCCGTATCGTGTCTCAAATGCATTTGCTTCCTTTCTTCTTTCTTTTTTTCAGTCTTTCAACAACAAGTAATCGGTCTCAGCACTTCAAAAAAGAAAAGAACCCATTCTTTCATATTCCACCAAGATTTTCATCTAACCCACACTCCAGAAGAATAAAAGGGGAAAAAAAAGGTTGGGTAAATTGCTGGACTAAAGTGCACTGCAATGATAAGGTATTGTATTCGATGTTTCTTTTTTTCTGAGCATCTCCATCACTGGAGAACGAAACAGCAAACCAATAGAAGTGAGATACAAAGGAAAAAGAACTCACGCTACGCTATGTTTACTGGTACTGTAGTTCGGTCTTAACAGAGTACTAAAACTGAACGCAAAGACACAGAAAATCGTTTGTGTTAAACGCTTTGGGCTACGCTACATACACTGCTTGTTCTGAAGTTTACGTCTTATGATCGCATCATGCTCTAAATGAGAAATCATAAGGGATAAGAACCGATATCTACAGAGCATTACTATAAAATTCGATTTTTTTTTTCGTTACAGTACTCTGTATTTTCAGACGATTTTTATTCAAGGAGTCCTTTCTGCTTTAAAGGATTGTGTAGAAACCAGGCGCTGTAAATACACAAAGCAAAACTCAGTGCCTTGCGCAAGTATTCACCTCTCTTGAAGCCTCTTGAAGCTCTGAAACAACATTTTAATAATATTGACCTGGAGGGAAAATGAATCGAGTTTCTGGACAAAATTATCTGGACCTTAAAAACATGTTGACGCCTCCTAACTATTCGAGTCAGCCTTTGTGCTAATAAAGTGCCGCGTGATTTCAGTATAAATTGTCAGAAACTAAACACTGCTCATCACCCTGAGAACACCATCCCCCACACTGATGTATGGTGGTGGTAGCATCATGTTGTGGGGAGGCTATTTTTATTTATTTATTTATTTTTTGCCAGGAAGAATGGGAATATCAAGCCGCACAAAGCTGATAAAGATGTATCCTTTCCACGACGTATCAAACCAGCAACTCTTTGCTTTCTTTGTTTATTTGAGCAAGATGCTGCTACAAAATGTGGAAAGGCTCAAGGTGGTTGAATACTTATGCACGGCTCTGTTCATCAGTATTTGTGTAGTCACTGAGTAATTCTGATGACACCTAGAATCCGAAACTCAAGGGGATAAAAGAAAGCTTTAAAAGCACACGCTGTTAGGAAACGCCAACCGAAACGTACACGTACATACACACCGTCACTCCGTTATTCAAAATATAATATCACACCTCAGTGATTTCAGTCTTTGGCCCAATATAAGCAGGCTGTTTAATGTAGTCCAAGACGAGCCGTCGCTCGCATTTTTTTTTGTTTTCTTTAAATCCGCAGCTGAAAATGTCAAGAACAGTTCAACTCAAGTACTTCAACCTGGCAGCCTGGCCCAGGGAGGTGACCGAGGTCAGCGTGGGCAGCGCTGTAGCTGCCGTGGAATTCGGACTGCCCACGAACATCGGATCCAGACACGCCACTTTGGCAGCGAAAAACGCGTGGATGCAGTGCAGGACGGCAAAAAGGTTGGAGAATTCCAGCTCCTGGAAAATAGCAAAACGAAATATAGTTTCTAGATAAAACATTTTCAGTTTTATTTCTAGTCATTAATAGTGTTAAAGACTCTCCTGCAATAAATCATATATTTCTCAGCACTCATTTCTATTAGCAACAACACCCACTAATTTCCTTTTGTTAAGGTTAACGATAGATAGATAGACAGACAGACAGACAGACAGACTGACTATATTGCCAAAAGTATTCGCTCACCTGCCTTGACTCGCATATGAACTTAAGTGACATCCCATTCCTAATCCATAGGGTTCAATATGACGTCGGTCCACCCTTTGCAGCTATAACAGCTTCAACTCTTCTGGGAAGGCTGTCCACAAGGTTTAGGAGTGTGTTTATGGGAATTTTTGACCATACTTCCAGAAGCGCATTTGTGAGGTCACACACTGATGTTGGACGAGAAGGCCTGGCTCTCAGTCTCCGCTCTAATTCATCCCAAAGGTGTTCTATCGGGTTGAGGTCAGGACTCTGTGCAGGCCAGTCAAGTTCATCCACACCAGACTCTGTCATCCATGTCTTTATGGACCTTGCTTTGGTCACTGGTGCACAGTCATGTTGGAAGAGGAAGGGGCCAGCTCCAAACTGTTCCCACAAAGTTGGGAGCATGGAATTGTCCAAAATGTCTTGGTATGCTGAAGCATTCAGAGTTCCTTTCACTGGAACTAAGGGGCCAAGCCCAGCTCCTGAAAAACAACCCCACACCATAATCCCCCCTCCACCAAACTTTACACTTGGCACAATGCAGTCAGACAAGTACCGTTCTCCTGGCAACCGCCAAACCCAGACTCGTCCATCAGATTGCCAGATGGAGATTCGTCACTCCAGAGAACGCGTCTCCACTGCTCTAGAGTCCAGTGGCGGCGTGCTTTACACCACTGCATCCGACGCTTTGCATTGCACTTGGTGATGTATGGCTTGGATGCAGCTGCTCGGCCATGGAAACCCATTCCATGAAGCTCTCTGCGCACTGTTCTTGAGCTAATCTGAAGGCCACATGAAGTTTGGAGGTCTGTAGCGATTGACTCTGCAGAAAGTTGGCGACCTCTTCGCACTATGCGCCTCAGCATCCGCTGACCCCGCTCCGTCAGTTTACGTGGCCTACCACTTCGTGGCTGAGTTGCTGTCGTTCCCAAACACTTCCACGTTCTTATAATACAGCTGACAGTTGACTGTGGAATATTTAGGAGCGAGGAAATTTCACGACTGGATTTGTTGCACAGGTGGCATCCTATCACAGTTCCACGCTGGAATTCACTGAGCTCCTGAGAGCGACCCATTCTTTCACAAATGTTTGTAAAAACAGTCTGCATGCCTAGGTGCTTGATTTTATACACCTGTGGCCATGGAAGTGATTGGAACACCTGATTCTGATTATTTGGATGGGTGAGCGAATACTTTTGGCAATATAGTGTAGATAGATAGATACTTTATTCACCCCAATTGGAACTTCCAGCAGTATCCACAAGCTAAGGTAATAGATAAAAAATAAAATAGGAATTTAACAAAAAATACTAGAATTTAAGGGTACAAAATATAACAAATAAAATAGAATAAACTAAATACTAGAAATTTAAAGGTATAAGAGATAAGTAATGTGCAAAAACAAGAATTTGAAGGTACAAGACATAATAAGGTAATGTGCAAAAACCCCGTACTAAGTTTCTGTTATTATTCATGTTAAAGCATTCACTCTATCACCAGCCCTTCTTCTTTCTCTCTCTCTCTCTCTCTCTTCAAGTTAATAAGACTTAATAAGACTAAAAATCAGGCAGCTTGTCCTGCGACCGAGAACCAGAAACTCCTCAGAGAGTCTTCGATCTTGGTTTCCCATTAATCCACGAGCGCACAAGATTCATTAACATTCAAGATCGATTGTAATTGCCTTCTGTTGAACCAGAGCTGCTCTATGGAGAGTTCTTAGGTTCGGAGGTAGATTATCTGTCTAATTAAAGCCAGATCGGTTACCTTGGCCTCGATGAGCTTCGTGTCTGTGTTCTGGAAGAGAAACTTGATTTTGCTCTTGCCGTCATCGGAGGATCCTTTCAGCTGGGAGAACTTGTAGCGCCACAGCACGACCTACGGGGGGCGATACATGGCGTGTTTAACGTCGATTATATATTAGCGTTCTGCATCACTGGCTTGAATCACAGAAATCTGCCAATGCTGACATTTTTAATCAATCACAAACATCACATTGTACTTTTTATCCATTTATAGCTATGTTTAATGTTGTGGGCCATGTTATCGCTTGTTATTTTGTTAAGTTTGTAATGTAAATGCCTTCCTATTTCCATGTGTCATCTTTTAAACCATTGTGAAAGGTTTTCTAAACAGAAAAAAAAACCCAACTCACCTTTGATGCTGCATCAAAGCAGACGAAGCCCATGCTGAAGTCTATGGTGAGCCCCATGAGGTGGCTGTCTGAGATGCAGGCGTACGTTTTACTCTGAAAAACAAGATGCTAACTGAAAAGAGAACTGTTTTTTTGGACCAAAAGAAAAAGAAATCTTTTTTTCTCTCTTTTATATCTCTTAAAACCCTTAGGGGGTCTCAGAGAGCTGAAATGGGTTTGATGTCAACATTTGCTTTGAAGACAAACATTTGTGTGGAAAAAACTAACCGTTTTTGTTTTTTTGGAACCTTTCTATGGATCCTAGTATGCTATATAAAAAAAAGAAATATTTATAAAACACTACAAATTCTTAGAGTCCTGAGTGTCTACTTTCATATGAGCTTCATACAGTATTAACCACCACTGTGGAGTGTGACATGAACAAGACATTCAACATGGACACAACAAAAACAGGAGCACATTTACCTTTGGGGAAAAAGAGTTAAAAGGTACAAAGGTCTTCTTTTTTTCCCCCATTCTGGATTATTCTTAGTCGAGTCGTTCGTACTGGTTGCACTGGTTCTGTTCATGGACACATGATTACCTGTATTCTTTCCACCTCGAGGTAGGTGGCCATCTGGAAGGCCTTCTCCCAGAGCACGAGGTCACTCTCCAGCTCCACACTGAACACTGCGTCCTCGCCCGTGTCCATCTGCACGCTGAAACACTGCCGCCGCTTGTCCAGCAGCTCGCTGTCCTGAAATACAGGGAGCAAATATGGCTCTGGGCTCCAATGTGACCTTGTAGTCCGGCATAGTTGTGTGGAAATAAGACATGACTCCAAGGCTGAAGCTCAGCTTTAACTCAAGGTTAAATGTATATTGGTTAAAATTCCCTGGTCACCTACCTACCTTCCCATAAAACCACATAATAGAATTTGATGTTACCTTAAGGATCTTGCACATGATCTCATAGACTGTAAAGCTTTGTTCGGCTCTGGTCCAGTCCCAGGTCGTTACCTAGAAGATTTCAAAACACACTTTTAAACACAGCCGAGATCAGTTTCTCGATGAATTAGCAGAACGTTGCCTTGGAGAAAAACGTGATCTCAACTTATGAGATCTGAACTACATACATACAAACAAGTCACAGGTTTAATCATGGATTTAAGTCGAGTGGTCTGTATATATTAGTCTTCCTCTCGATCCTGTGTGTCACTGTGTAATTCTCCCGTTAACCTGAATGAATCGAAATCGAACCTCTTGAAGACAAAGTTAAAGCGAGTCGCTCAGATAGAGAACGAGAAAATGAGGTCGCAAGCCTCGGTGAGCATTAAATACGCATTAAATGAGCATCCAAAGCCAAGCTTTAATCAAAAAATGTCCAAGCTTCCATACAGATAATCTCGTTGAATCCTGTATTGCGGCCCATAAAAGTAATTGCTGACAGTGTATGGAGATTAGAGTTGATTAAACAGAGTTTAATGGATTTCCGAAGTCTTGTATGGTGAGCAAAAAAGCCTCACAATTGCCGGCTGCTAGCAAAACAAAGGCTACGTAGAGAAAATTTGAAACAAAAATTCGCATTAGTTAATGATGATGTACGTGGTAAATAAAAGCTTATATGTTCTTTCTTTACTATTAGCCCTTGAAAATGTTTAATATTAAAAATATTCCGGTGGTATAAGAAGTCATGAACATTCTCAGGTTTGTTCTAGAGAGTGAACGGTGCTTACTGGAGGTGCTGAGAATTTAAAAAGAGATGAACCCCTTAACGCCAGGAACTTTGGAGTGTACATGCGGTCCTGAACAGAGTCCTGCTCCTTCTCATCCACCCATCCCATGTAGATAATCTGGAAGATAAACACACATGGATGAACAGATGCATATCTTACACGCCAATGAAGTGAACACAACCTCCATGCTAATACAAAAACACAGCTAACTCGTATTTTTTACTACGGAATTGCTACCAAGGGAATTAACCATTACCTTTATCAGCTAGCTAACTAGCTAGCATCCTTAAGAGTAGCATTTGGCAGTGCTAAACTAGCTTGAACGATTAGCATGCATGTCTGATGTACCATGAGGCTGCTCAAAGAAAATGTCGAATATCTTATTTTGAGATTTCTGCGACATCTGAGACAGAAGCTAGCAGGGGAAAAAAGCAAGCTTCTTACTTCCTCTGAGTCTTGTTCAACAGAATTAATTAGATATGAATGTATTACCTGCTGATTTACAGGAAAGTTTCTGTTAATCTTCTTCACCTGCAACAAAGAACAAAAAATTTCACTGTGGCATAAACAAGATAAATTGCATCCAGTAACATCAAGGTACCTTCATTTCTCCTGGGAACACACAGTGCTCTTGAATTGCTCAGAATGTGATGATTAATTTGTCCGACGGCATCCACTGTTTATACAGCAGTATGTAAACAGGAAGTTTTAACTAGTTTCGTGAACTTTCGGAAGCTAATCTTAGCTTCCTATTGATTTATTCCCTTCTCGGTGTAACATTTAGATATGAGATATGGATGTGGTAGGGAATCCATCAAAGTGTTGAGATTTTTCCCTTTTTCTTCTAAAAAAGACTACAAATTTGAAACAATTCCACCACTTCTAATAGACTTATTATAAGGTTCAGTTTGACTGACCTACGGTTTATCTAAAACCTCAAGCATTCGATCCTGTATCCTGAAAAACTCCTCGGATTGATTAAATCAGAGCGGCAGCTTTGTTTGTTATTAGACACAATCCACCGCCTCAGCTGGAACCAAGAAGGAAATGTACATCAGCTTTCATAAAAATGACCTTTGCAGTATCTCACCCCAATTATCCCGGACCTTGATAACAGCCTTTTCTTGTAAACAGATCTCCATAGTTTCTGTCACGTGCCTTAAGGCTTTAGATATCAGACTCTGGCTTCATTGCTTTCTTTTTTTTTTCAGACACCAGCTGCTCATTATCCCTACAGAAATCACATAGGCATCTGTCTTTGAGCATGAAAAGCCATTTGCTGGAATTTCTACCTGACTGCTGGTTACCTTGGGGATAAAATATGATGGAAAATATACAATATGATGTATGCTTAAGTGTTATTTCAAGGTCCTGAAAATATTATTAGAAAATTAAAGGGCGCAGCCATCTACATTTTAGGGAATGGAGTATGGTGTCAGAGTGGATAACGTTGATGTCTCACAGCTCCAGGGTCCCCGGTTCCACCTTGAACTCGGGTCACTGTCTGTTCAGAGTTTTGCCAGCTTTCTGTGTGGGTTCCTCCAGTTTCTCTCGTCAAAACATGCCAGAAGGTGGACTGGCTTTACTATAAATCACCCCTGGGTGTGATGGACTGGCGTGTCATCCGGAGTGTCCTCATGCCGAGAATAGATTCCGGATCCACTGCAGCCCTTCCCAGGATAAAGTGCTTACTCAAGATGAATGGATGGTTGTTTTCCAGTACAGCTTGATGTATTTTTTTCAACACATTATGGCATGTAGATGCAAGATCAAGAGCTGTAGTTAGTTCATGTCAGTCATCAAACTGGGGAAAAACATCTCGGTGATGTCAGTGACTGGTTTGGTTTATTCCAGGAACTATCTTCTGGGATTTTCATGCAAGATTCTCTAGGGTCCTTACTGGTACGGAAAACAAAAATGATCTAGTTCTTTGGGTTGGAAATGCCTTGTTGAGGTCTGAGGAGAATGACCAGCCTGGGTAGCTTATGATCTGTCCAGTTCTTGCACCAGATTCTTGTAGCACCAGATTCTTGTTATTGGCTGACATGAGTGGAACCCATTGTGGTCCTCTGTTGTTATGAGATGCTCAGCACATCTGTAAAGAGTGGATATTTGTGCTACCTTAGCCTTGGTGACAGCTCCAATCAGATCTTCTCTACATCATTGGTCAGACTGTGGAATACCATTTCGGTGATGTCAGTGACTGGTTTGAGTATTCCAGATATTATCTGGGATTTTCATGCAAGACTCTCTAGGGTTCATGCAGAATGGTACAAAAAATTTCCAGTTCTGTGGGTTGGACATGCCTTGTTGATGAGAGAGGTCAAAGGAGAATGACCAGACTGGGCAGCTGAAGATCTGTCCAGTTCTTGCACCAGACTCTATTTCTTTGTTGACCCATTGTGGTCTTCTGTTGTTTGAGCTCCAATCAGATCTTCTCTACTTGTGGAGTTTTAGCATCGAGCTCCAGAATGAGAATGAAATACACTCATTCATGTCACAGATCGAATCTTTTGCAATACTTTTGAACAGCGCCTGAGTGTTGGACAAATTACAGTGTTACACTGCCTCAATAAATTCCCGGCTTATTTGAAGAGTCGAGTGTGAAACTAATCATTTTAGCAAACATAACAAGAAGCCAACAATATCATAAAATCTGTGCTGGAAACATGCCATGAAGCTGAGCGCAGTATCAGCTCTTCGAGAACGCTCTAATTGACTTGGCATCGCGGCTGACGACGCACAGGGTAACAGATTATCCGCAAGCAGGGTTTTGCATAAATTGTAGAAATAAAGAGTGACTTTAACAAGAAGACAGCGAGCATTAAGATGGAAAATAAGCACACACACACACACACACACACACACACACACACATATATATATATATATATATATATATATATATATATATATATATATATATATATGCACACACTTAAAAGATTATCATTTAGAGAGGAATGGCCAAAAAGTCAGTTTAATCCATTTTAAAGGGAATGATTCTGGATACCTTTTCGAGCACACTTTTCTATAGCAGGCGTCCCTGAAGCAAAAAACTTTAATGTTGATCAATATTTCATAAAGAAAAGCAGCTGAAATACTTACATTGTGCTTTGTGAGAGCAGATATATTGGATGCTATTGCTTGAAGCCAGTCAGTGCACTCTTCTGCACTAGGACACTGAATTATCCCACTGCAAACCCCATCTACTGCAATGACCTGAAATGCATTTTGTCTTGAGGAGATACAAAAACACAGAAGAAAACATTAACCAAATTGATCCCTTAGTGTCTAGTGTAATACAGTTCTAACTGAAGCACTTTTAATTACGTGAGAGCTTCATTTTATCTCAAGAAATCAAGTGTATATGCGTGTCTTTTGAGTCAGAGATGCCACGTTCTCTGTTAAGGAACGACATTAAAGTCATGAAAGCACTACAGCAGCTCACAAGGCACATACAGAAGTCTTCTGGAACATTCCGACCGGCTCACCTGCAGATATCGGAGCCAGGGAGGTACTGTGAGAGACGGGCATGAAGGAGCGGGATGAGACGGAGATCCACCCATCGTTTCTCCCAGCGTAGTGCTGGAGACATAGGCCAAGATGAGCAAGACAAAGTGTCCTAAGAGGATGAAGGAGAAAAGGGGCTATATTATATATGTCTACTGAGCAACTCAAACACCTCCCCAGTGTTGATTACGGATGTCAAGATGGCTGCTATGGTAGTTGCTATGTTATGTGGTGGAAGGCTAAGACGTCCTTCATGTCGGCAAAACATACTCGAAGGAAAGCCCTCTATCTGCCCTCTTCCGCATACAAGTGCTGATGGACGCCGACAAATGCCTACTTTTACTGAGATTGGCAACACAGTGAGAGTGGTGGTATATGCTAGCCTAATGGTTAAGGCACTGGACTACTGATTGGAAGGTCGTGAGTTAGAATCCCTGGTCTGGTCCACCAAGCTGTCACTACTGGGCCCCTGAGCAAGGCCCTTAACCTTCAATTGCTTAGTTGTATAAAATGAGATAAAATGTAAGCTGCTCTGTTTGAGGGCATCTTCCAAATGCACCATCCTCCCCCCCCAAACACACACACAGACAGTATGTCCAATGGATCTCACAGTAACAAGGAAAATGTTATAGCTACACTACGCACCGTATTGTTCGGGTGATAGTTCAGATGTAGGCCACTGTCGCACAGGGGAGATGATGTCCCACTGCTCTGGTCACTCGGTACACCTAAGGGGAGGAAATACAGTTTCATGAAGATTTCATGCTTCACACAAATCTAATATCCCCAACAAGCAAACTTTGTTGTACTATGAGCGGAAGCCATGACGAAAGGGAAATCGTACATGTGCAGTCTTCACAGAGCGGCAGCTTTAAAAAGGCGGGCGTCCTTTTCAGGAAAGACACGGTCAGAGTTACTTCTTCTCCAGCATTCCGTAGAACTTGAACCTGAAGAAGTTGGAGAAGGCTGGTTATATTTTTACTTTCGACACCAGCTACCCAGCTTGTACTGCTAGAATTGCTCTCTTTAACCGTTTTTGAAGGTACACTTACAACTTCTTCATGTCGATAACTTCTGACATTTATCCCGTTTATCTAGAAACAATATACCATCAATTAGAATAAGGCAATCCAGAAGAATTAAGACATCTACTTCTCTTCCTATATAGCAAATGAAGCCTTTCTGTATAAAGACAAATCTTTTGCATCATGATTGTGGCCTTGCAGCAGGTAGCCCATAAAGTGCACTAATTCATTCTCTTTTCCAATTATGTGCCAGAAGGTTGAAAGGATATTGGATTTCAGACTAGTTGAAGTACAAGGGTAGGGTCAGGTGTGGGGCAGTTGAATGCAGAAAGGTGAAAACGTCATCATGGTATCAATGACCGTATGTGACCAGACTCGGTGGAGTACAGATAGTTCCTCGAATTCCAAAGTAGCCTGCCAATTTGGGGTTTGAGTTTACTGTTCAAAAGTGTCCAGAAAAACAACCACAAGGGGTTTTCAATTGTTATTGTTATTGTTCTGTGGTAGATCATCACCATATCATATCAGCACTGATGCTCACCTGGAGTATCCCGTCTCCTATAAACAGAAGACCAGAGAGCTCGGCTGTGGAAACAGACGAAGATTACATGTCAGTTAAACAAGCAAACAATCCAGCAGTCGCTCTAGAGGCAAATTAAATAATTTACCCTTTTGCTCTTTTGATATTTTCGAAATCACAATAGGGATCTTGTGCTCTGCACCACCCTGTAAAAAGAGTCTCGTATTTATTTCTTGCCAATTCATAACACTGACCTACAACAGGATGCGAACGCAATTTACCTTTATACTTAAACCGAATCCTCCAATCGCCTGGCGTCGTATTGTTACAGTCCTTTCCTACATGAAATCGTGAACAGTAATTAGATTCATACAGTCAGCAAGAACATTCACGAGAATGACTCGACAGAACAGAACCTACACTCGAGTAGAACGGTTCCCCAGAAACACAAATAACGTCTTGCTCTTGAATAGTTAGAATATCTTTGGACAAGTGCAGTCGGATGTTGAAGGGCTCTTCATTACCATCTTGCAGTAGATAAATCCCCGTCTTTGTCTGCAAGCGAGCCAGCAAAGCAAACACAAGATCACAACATCTGTCATTTTTCATGACTAATTCAAAGCCAAAAATCTACACCGTCCCATTGAACACATGGTAATGTTTTTTCCGTCTTCCTCAATTCTACATCCTATTAATAGTATAGGTTTGTTGTTATGCTGCTCACTCATAGTGTTTTCATGTATAAAAAAAACTAAAAGGTAGTATGTCTTTTCTGACAAACTGTTGTTTCCCAATGGATTTGCACCCTATAACCAGCAGTTCCCTCTGGAATTCACCACATCTTAAGCTTTTTCTCTCTGTTCAGTCTGGTTTCAGAACGTTTAGCATCTGTATGGCATCCATCTCTTAATCCTTCTTTACACTTTACATTATTTCCATTCACATTATCAGTTCAAATCCTGGAAGTTTGGAAAGTTTTAACTTGTAGCAACATTCAGATTGTATGGATTTTTTATAGTTGTTCTAACTGATAAGTTTGCTAGTTCAGAAATATTAAACCAGTTGGTTAACAATAAACAGGAAAATCTCTTACCTCTTCTTTTGAGGTCTTGAAATCCATGTGCCAATGTCTGGGGGAAAACACTTACAACGAAACAAGTCACCTATGTTACTTAAATGATCAACGTAAATTATCCTGAAAATACTGAACGTTCTTCGGAATCAGTCCTTATGCCTCTAAAAAGTTGAGCATTTTTAAAGGAAAGATATTTGTACTACTTGCACATCCTAGCATCATTGTAATACAAAATGTTAATGTTTTTAACTATGGACATGATCCAAGATGTTATCACCTAAAGCAAGGGGAGGTAAATTGATTTTGAGGGAAATTAATGAGGTAGATCCAGATCCAATGAATATATCATTAATCATAATATTCAGAATATTTACCATACTCAACATCTGGACCTTTTGAAAGGGAGGATTTTGTGATGCCAAGTTTAAAGAAATTTCTAGGGCACTTGTCTAGTCTACATAGTGTTCAGAATCCAACTTACCTCCACAGAAAGATCCACAACACGGTGAGCATGGATATTAATCCATTAGGCATAACGTGGTGTGTGGGGACTCACATAATGTGATAGTTGCTGGTACTGGGGACACAAAAAACAAGGTCATTTTAACCCTACTTTTAATCCTAGTGTTTCAGAAGTCTTACAAGTCCTGAATATATGGATTGAATAGTCTGGGATCTGGGATCTGCTATGCATTCACTTGCCAATTCCAGAATGCAGCTAGACAAATGGATGCCATTAGAAATGAGCGTGCAAAACTGTTGCCCCATCTCAGAGTTCCCTTACTCTGGATCCATTGACTTTGGGACTATTTTGCAGCTGTTGGTCCAGGATATTTTATCCCAAAAACTAGCTGCAGGAAATATCAAGAATGGTGTAGCAAGGTACAACTGCTTAGTCACACCTCCAGGGTCCCTAGCTTGATCCTGCACTAGAGTGTCTATATCTTTGTCCACATGGATTTCCTGTAGATTCTCTGGCTAAGATAAGTGTGGACGAGTATGTCTGTGTTTCCATGGTGCCCTGAGTTTGTACTGCCATCCTATTAAAGCGATATGCTCCGGATACACTGTGACCCTGACCAGTGATCAAGGATATTAAAGCCTTGGTCACCAACTGATCTTTGAAAACATAATGCCCTCTGAGCAAACAGCTGATCTGATAAAGCCCTCAGTTTATCCCGGGAGTTATCACGCATATCCAAGCATATCATAGTCTCCAGGTGATTCATACAATCACAGCTACATATGTAACTTGCGATCCCTGTGGTGTGACCCTGCTACAGAACTCTACACCGTGTTGAACAACTGTTCATTCATATTCATAGCATTACAGTTATGCATATTTATATGCAGTTACACACAAGGTGACAGATAAAGAGCTCATGCTCGTGCAGGATTATATCAACATTATATGATAATAAAATGGAATAACACAGATAAAGGAAAATATGTCAGCATATCTTGCCATCTAAAGCGCTACCTGTATACCGAATGACCTTCCACAACACCTATCTTTGGTGATGTAAATATATATATTTCTAATAACATGGTAGCCATAGTAACCTCTAAGGACCATAAGTGAGTGGACGTCTGGCTGCTTAGCTATGTGTTGATCAGCTGTGTATCACTGCGTCATCGGTTCTAGCATTTAAGAGCTAACAAATGCTGTTATTCTGCCACTTGGGTCTCTCAACAGAATGGCCTACGGGGTGCTTTTGCTGAAAAATCTGACTAAATCAATCACATCCTCTCGGAGTGAGAGTGCCAAAATCAATTGCTGCATTATTAAGAGGAGAGAACGCACTGGCGAGTTGCACAACCTGGCAGAACACAAACAAGTCGCAGGTGTGGATGTGAGAAGGTTTTTTATTTGCAATAATTGAAAGAAAATTGCCTTTAAGGAGATCGAGAACAGTGTAGAGGTTGGGGTGTAACGATCTATCGGTGTGAGGCGATGTGATTTGTTACATTATACGTATCGAACAAACAGGCTGCATAATAAATTAAGATGTGCTTTATATATCACATCTAATCGTACGTGAGATTTAATAAAACGTAATCACAACAACAACAAACGCTATTAAAAAAGATTACCACAGTGCTCCATCGGGTCAATTCGTCTCCCCCTTGTGGTGGGGGTTTTTACGTCTTGTTGCCAAACAGTGCTGTAATTTGAAGACCTTGGGTGGGCTACTAAATGCCATCAGTTCCTTCTGCTAGCCATTCTCAGTGTGCGCATAGCTAGTTGGCCTTTCTTTCTGTTGAATTTATCCTGTGGTAGACTTGCAGCACTTTGGTTACTTTTTTAGCTTTCCTCTAAGACGGTTCCTTAGTCGGACCTCCAGTTTCCCTTTTGCTTGCTTTATGATTTGCTGGCCAGACTGCCTGGAGGTTTTTTTTTTAGATAGGTTTTGGCCTCTTCCTTTTTGGGCTTTGCTAATTTTAGCCTTGTGGTGTACTCTGTTCAAGAAGAAGAAACCCTTTATTTGTCACATATATTCCAACACAGCAAAATGATTTTCTTTACATATCCCAGCTAATTTGGGGTCACAGAGTATGATCTGGCAAACCTAGACCAGAAAGGATTTAAGGGCCTTGCTCAAGGGCCCAACACTGGCCTGAATGACCAATTGATGTGTAACAAGGAATATTAAAAGGCTAGCTTATCTGCTCAGATCCGGGGCGATTGCCTCAAAACTAAGTGGATTTCCGAAAAGCAGAACATTCTTGAAAATCATCCAATTTGAAGCTCCGTAAAAAAAGATTTCAGACTCATAGAAAGCAACTAAAAATGGCTGATAATGGCTGAGTAACAGAAAATATCACTCAGATATGATTCGGTGACATCATAGCATTAAATAAACTGATCAAATTCTGTGTAACCAATATTATGGTCAAAAAATCAGCCAACAAATTAGTACTGTGAGTCAATGTAAGTAACAAATACAAGTAAATAGCTTTCTTTAACTAATATTTCAGAATGACCTAGTGGTCAGCACTGGTGTTGAGGCTATACAACAGCAACAGTATAGCTCTAAAGAGTGCCTGGGATGTAAATGACTCAGGGCCTGACCTACTATGATGGCTTTGAACGATGGGCTTGTTGAAAAAGAAGCACTCAGAGTAACAGCAGCAGAGCAAATCAAACAGAAACAAATCACCTGCCCTTTATAATGCCAGTGGCAGAGGATAAATAATAGCACCAGCTCAGCAGTAGCCACCAATCCACCAATAAACAAGCTTCATGACGATTTCTGCTCACTAGATAGCGCTCTCTCCTCCCGCTGGTAAAGGAGGTAAAATTAAAAATGCAATAAATCGTGTTGACAAGAGATTAACTGCCGCTTATTAGGAAACATAATAAGAAGCAGTGAGGCGGGTGTGCCTGTCTTTGATGAGAATTGTTATGAATATTTATATAGGTGCCTGTGTGTGTGTGTGTGTGTTGGATAAATGTGCACCAAGCAAAATGAGAAAGCATGCATTACCACACATTGTGGCCCCCAAATGTCTATAAAATACCCACAGGGTGTGGCAGTAATAAAAAATCCTTGGAACTTTCCGAATAATGAGAAGGCAAAGAGCCATTTTATGATTTCATATTCAATAATCTGCTAAAGGAGCCATTTTATTACAAGTTTAAACACAAGCCCACAGCACTAATTCTGGCTCGGACTGTTCCTCCTCACTCGGTGTCGGTGAGATTGCTCGTTCCAAATCTTCTGTGATGTTTTCAAACAATATATAAACAAAGCAGTGGCATCATTTAAACCGCTGTAACCCTGACCAGGCAGTTACTAAGGATGAACGTTGTCTTTTTGATTCAGATTGTAGTTTCAAAGCATTTCTTGTGTCTGTTCATTCTGTGTCAAGTATTTGTGCTCGGTTACACCCCTGTACTTTTGCACATACTTATCATCTACAATACAAATTCAATGCACATGTAACCCCCCCCCCCGTAACTCCTAGCGGGTCTCGAACCCGGGTCTGGGTCAGGCTAAAGGCCGCAGCCTCTAGCGTCACTCGCCTCTTGAGATCAGGGGAGTGAGGTTTACTTGCACAGCACCTACCGCTGGCCTCCGTTACACTCACTCCCTTAAACCTCACTCCCATCCGGGTCACGGCACCAGTATAACCCCAGCAGGTCCTACTCACAACCGCTCCTAGTGGGTCTCCAGCATGGGAGGCGGGCGCTCTCACAAGGAGGATAAAGACTGCAGCCTCAGCATCAGTTGCTAGCTCGCCTCTTGAGATCAGGGGAGTGAGGTTTACCTGCACAGCACCTACCGCTGACACACACATTATAATCTAGAATATTCTGCAATCCGTATGGTCCATGCTTTTTATAACATGTTGACAAAAATATGAGCATTCACAGTTTAAAAAACACCGTTCTATAAGAAAAGGACAGAAATATTTAGATGTCCTTCTTCTTACATAAGAAACAAAAAATGCCATCCATGACAGACTCCATTCACAAATCTTTCAAAAGCATTCAATGCCTGTGTGATGTGCTTTTCCACATCAGCCTACGCAAAGCAAAGCACAGGTTCTTCCAGGACAGGACGTTTAAATATCTATCCATTGTATTCCCATTGTGTGTCGCAAGCTGAGCCAAAACACTGACTGATTGATAAAGGCAATTCCAGTTCCGCTTTTCCCCCCCTCCTTTTCATTAAGTCATATCATCATGGTAGTAAAGTAATTGGATATTGACCACTTTTAGTCATATTGCATTCTTTTGGACTCGATCCTGTTACAAAACCACACCATCTGTCCAATCAGATAATGTAGAGTGTGTGTCAGTGTGTGTGTGTGTGTGTAAACACATATGTCCTACAAATAGTGTCTTTTTTTTAATTAGTGTGTTCATGTTCCTTTGTATGTATTCATAAGATTTTATGCCTTAAAATGAGACCCTATATAGGTATCATAGGAATTTCATATATATATATATATACACATCGATCACATTATGACCACCTGCCTATTATTGTGTTGGTGCTGCCAAACAGCGCTGACCCGTCCTGCACTGTGTATTCTGACACCTTTCTATCAGAACCAGCATAAACTTCTTCAGCAGTTTGATCAACAGTAGCTCATCTGTTGGATCGGATCACACGGGCCAGCCTTCACTCCCCACGTACATCACTGAGCCTTGACCGCCCATGACCCTGTCTCCGGGTTCACGACTGTTCCTTCCTTGGACCACTTTTAATAGATACTGACCACTGCAGACCGGGAACACCCCACAAGAGCTGCAGTTTTGGAGATGCTCTGATCCAGTGGTCTAGCCATCACAATTTGGCCCTCCGTCAAACTCGCTCAAATCCTTACGCTTGTCCATTTTTCCTGCTTCTAACACATCAACCCACTAACAGGTGCCATGATGAGGAGATCATCAGTCTTATTCACTTCACCTCTCACTGCTCATAATGCTATGGCTGATCGGTCTATCTATCTATCTATCTATCTATCTATCTATCTATCTATCTATCTATCTATCTATCTATCTATCTATCTATCTATCTATCTATCTATCTATCTATCTATCTATCTATCTTGATCATTGTGCTGTTCAGGGAATTCATAAGTAGGAGAAAGGAACCAAAACAGATGAACCAAACCACCAATATTCAAGATATTACCATTGCTGCAAAAGATCTGAATAACTTATGACACGAGTATAAACACATTTGTGGTCCGTCCAAGTCTGGTTTTTCCTAAGTGCCTCTTTGGAATTTATGTCATGTTTATGTATTTATGACAGAGGAATGATCCGGCTTGAGGAATTTCCAAATAGTTGTAAAGACATTGCTGCTGGTTTTGGAAAGATTTCATGCAACAAGTAGCAATCAGCTACATGAAGACAGTATTAAACAACACACAGCATTAAACAACACACAAATGGAAAGCATCCCTAAAACATCTCTGTCGGATGTGGATCAGGGTTCAGCATTCAGCATTCAGACTAACGATAACGAAGAACACTCGAACAGAGTTAGATGATGACCTACACCTCCCGCAAAACTCCTCAGTTAAAAACGTCTTAAACTTTTACACAAATAAGAGTCCGGTCAAGTGAAACAAAATCAGAACTTAACAGCCTAGTAATTATTCAGTAGTCCAGAGTGGAGCACAGTGGTGGGAGCATCATGGTGGTCACATGGGGGGGCATCACATGAAATTGTGAGTCTATCAGAAGGACCTGCTTTACTTTGTGGATCAGAAGATGATTTGCAAAAAGGAATGAGTCAGGAAAAAGCAAATGAAAACGGTGTCTTAAAGCTAGAACTGCCAACTGATTAATATTATCATTTTAGTGTCTGATAATGAAATATGAATACTGAATACTCCTCTCCCCTCACTTGTTTTTTGTTCCTTATAAGAAACTACACATTTTGTACTTCTTTTAAATCAGAAATGTTGCGTGGTTGATCAGATGCGATGATGCAAGATACACTCTTAGGGATTTACTCCTACTCCATAAGAGTGCATGGCTCAGAGCACTTTTTTCCCCTTCTAGCTTTTAACTACAACCTAATTTTTTCCCCAGTCTTAAGTAGACATCTCTCAGGAGAAGAATGCATCCCGAAGACTCATTAGAATCCTCACAGGAATTATTTAACTTCCTTTAAATGAGCTAAGAAACCTTTAAACAGCTTAATCCTGAAAGCGTCCCAGTGCTGGATCATCTGCATGGTACATCTGAATGATTTAAACAGACAGGCATCAGAAACAGAAATACAAAAGGGGGGTGTGTCTGTCATTTAAAACTTCAAGTGACATTTGTTTTTTATCCGTTTATTAGTACCGGGATAATGAGTAGTCTAGAGTGTAGTGTAGAGGGCTGATTTGTCTTATTCTTGCAGCTATCAAGTGTTCCAGTCAGAGCAGAAAGGTTGCACCAGTTTCTTCAGGTTTACTATTACACGGTTTTGACTGACAGGATGACTAATCCGTCTCTTTGCACTGCTCAGGCCAAAAAAAAGGCTCTTTTCCTTCTCTGCGCAGAAGCAGTACCCTTTTTTTAAAAAAGATTTCCATCTAATCTGTGTGTGAAGCCGAGCACGCATGCCTGTGTCTCTGTGCACAAATTGCATTGTAATGTCAGATTTTGCGCCGTTCAAACATACACGCAGTTCTTACCTATTTTGTTAACAGGTGCTAATTTGCTTTCTTCGATCCTTCTTGCTTGGCTCGTTTCAGCCCATGACACACACGCGCGCGCACACACACACACACACACAAAGCGGATGCACCCGGACACTACGGCACAGTCCAATCCGCAATGACACACAGAAATCCTCAGATATTCCCCATCACGAGGCTACGTGAAGCGCGTGCTCTTTCTCCCCCTTCTTTCTCCATCTCTCTCCGTGGATACAGTGGACATTAACGGGCCGGTAACGGTTATCCCCCTCGGCCAACATTCTCTGCAGTAATCCGCGCGCGCGTCCTCACTCCCCCTCCTCCTCCTCCTCCAGCCTCGCGCTCACCGTCCGTCTCTCAGCAGCTCATTATATTCACGGAAACATCTCTTCTGTCTGCGAGCCGAGAGCAGAAACGACGCTGCTTTTGATTGCGGAAGCGGAGCTACGTCGGCACGCTCGCGCGCGCGCGCTCACACACGAAAACACGCACACATATATAGAGTATGCCGTTTTTTCGATATATATTTTTTTATGTTTATTAGGGTGGTTTAAAGGTTCATCTAGCTCCAGACCTTAACCTCCAGATGCAACTTTCCATCACTGCAGAACAAAAAGTGCACGAGGCAAAGTCGGATCTGATCCAGCTCCTTGAGACAGAGTCAAGTCAAAAGTCCAGGGGGTGGAGTCAGGCCTGATACAGCTCCTCCTACCCAGAATGGAGTTGAGCCATCAGTCCAGAAGGTGGAGTCAAACCTGATCTAGGTTCTCCTACCTGATTCGGAATAGAGCCAAAAGTCTAGGGGTGGAGTCAGGCTGATCCTCCTACCCAGAACAGAGTACAGCCAAAATCCTGGGGGTGGAGTTTGAACTCATCCAGTTTGTCCTACCTGAGACAAAGTCGAAAGGGTGGAGTCATGCTTAATCTAACTCCTTCTACCTAGAACAAAGTAGAGCCAAAATCCAAGGGGTGGAGTTAGGCCTGATTTAACTCATCCTAACTAAGACAAAGTCAATCAACAGTCCAGAGGGTGGAGTCAAGCTTAATCTAACTCCTCCTACCTGGAACAGAGTTTAGCCAAAATCCCAGGGGTGGAGTTAGACCAGATCAAGCTGTTTCTACCTAAGATAATTAAGTCTACCTAAGATTACATAAGTCCTGTGGGTGGAGGTGGACTTGACCCAGCTCCTCCTACTCAGAATGGAGTTGAACCATCAGTCTAGATGGTAGCGTCAGACCCTATCCAGATTCTCTTACCTGATTGGGAACAGAACCCAAAGTCCAGGGGGTGGAGTTGGACTTGATCCAACTCCTCCTACATGTGATGGAGTCAAGCCAAATGTCCAGGGGGTGGAGTCAGGCCTGATCCAGCTCCTCTTACCTGCGATGGAGTTGAGCCAAAAGTCCTTGGAGTGGGTTGTGTCTCACAATTGTAAAGCATGGTTAGGTGCTTAGAGCAGAAGTTGGATCAGGTCCAGCCTCATGCCTGGACTGCAGCGAGGACTGTCTTGCTTTTGCGCTAAATTGTTCCAGGACACATTATTCCTGACACTGTCTTTTAACAGATCCAAAATACTATAGCTGAGCAAAGCAACATCTGGGCTTCACATCCGGACACATCACGCTGTATAATCGCTGCCGCTATGAGGAGCGAACATGCGTCAGCGTTACTGAGCCTCTGCTTCTTTAAAAAGATGCATTCATTAACCATTAATTAACTGCTAATATATATGTTTCCACAGACACCTTCTATAAGCAGCTAGCTCCATTAACTCTGCTGCTAACATTAGCAAATGTTTGTTTGTAAGCTACACCATGAGAAAAGCACTTTAAAGTTGCAAAGTGTAGAAATGGATTTTTTTCTTCCTTGTCTATTCTGTCTGCAGGTGTTGCTGAGAGTCTCGGTGTTGAGATTGATGTGAAGATCAGAGTCAGTGCCTCAGCTTAAAGGTCCTTGGAGTTCTCCTGTAATCAGTAATCAGTAAACGTACCTGGAGTGGATAGAGTGATACTATAACAGCAATCCCAGTGAGACAGGGCTGCGACAAAAAAAAGACTGCAGCTGAACTAGAAACGACTCGGGGAAACAGAAAACGAGTAAATTCCTATTAAAAAAACATGGGCAAGTTTTTTTCGAACCCAGGTGTGATGGGGTGAAAAATACTGTTGAGTCAACAAGCTCTTTTCTTCCTTGTTTGTTTCCTTGGAGACCCTGCAGACCGAGTCGTCCCTCCATAACCACCTGTATAAGCAGCCTGCACTTTCTAAAACATGTTTTTAATATATAATTAATACATATAATAAGGAAATCATACAGAAATCATTTATCTTCAGACTCTCAGCGCCTACACATAAATTAATTCCCTTCAAATGATTTCATTCTTATCAACTCTACAGCTGTGTTTAATATGATGCAAACATTCTTCATACAAAAACACAAACACAAAAAAAGATCTTTTAATGATTTAACAAACATCAATAACATTTAATAACTAATTCATAATTGACCAATTTTGAATTAAGTTCGCTAAACTCCGCCCACTGGTTTGTTGTTTAAAGGGCTAATTGGCTCGGCTCTTTGTCACTCATATTTGTCTTGTGCTGATTGGCTGGAGTCGTGACAGTGGGCGGATTTATGAGCTCTGCCACGTGCGATCGCTTGGGCTTTCGAGGAGAGAATTTGTTGACTTGATGTCCCAAAATAGAGAAAATATGATCGCAAAAATAGAGAGAAAGAAACACGGATTAAGGGCCGCAAATACATTCTGAGCACAAAAACGGTAATTTGTTTAATTTTAGTCATATAAAGGAGATTAATGTTTGTTTGTAATTGTTGCTGTGTAAATTGGTTTGATTGGCAGCAGTGCATAACCTGAGAAACATCTCTTCATCATTATCTATCTATCTATCTATCTATCTATCTATCTATCTATCTATCTATCTATCTATCTATCTATCTATCTATCTATCTATTGCCAAGAAAAGCTAAAGAGACCCATCTTCACAAATCAGGGAGAGAAAAAAAACAGAAAAAACAGTGGTTTGGTTTTGCTCGCCACATAAAATATTCTCTCTGTAAATATGAATAAAAGAACACGATCCTCTCACATTGCATGAGTCATGTACCGAGCAACAGGATGCAACACTCTCAGCTCCGCTTACACGCTCACAAACAGCTATTTTATCACCTTCTGAAACAGACCGCTGGTCAGATCCATGTAACATAAATCAATCAATCAATCAATCAATCAATCAATCAATAAAAATGCATTTCATGATGCATGTATTTGAATATCTGTACTCCATGTGAAAGCAAGTTGGAGGAAGAAAATAAATAAATAAATTGTGGAAAATCAAATTACAGCAAGAGAAATAATAATCGTTGTTTTAAAATAAATTCTTGGTTTAAATTTTTTTTTTCATTTAAAAAAAAAATGAAATAAAATCATATGTATAGATAGATAGATATAGATATATATGAAATAAAATAAATAAATGAATACCGTCTAAAAAAAATCACGTGTGAGATTCTTGGTTTAAATTTTTTTTTTCATTTAAAAAAAAATGAAATAAAATCATGTGTTTTGTAAAACAAAAAAACAACAAAAAAACACGTCACTAATTTGAGACACTTTTAATATATATGTATAATTTGCTATAAAATAATAAATAAATACTGAAATGACGTGTGAGAAATGAATCAAGTACATTTTTTTAATTATGTGGAAAAAAGAAAACCATGCTAATGCGTAAAAAAAAAATCTGAGAAACCAAACATGAAGTGTCTAAAAAAAAAAAGACATGACAAAAAGAAATAATATAAAATCATTTTTTGTTTTTTATGCGATGAAATTGTAATGTAATACTGTAAAATATAATAGCAGTGATGCGTTCGGTGATCCTGCTGCTAATTCTTTAATGTTTTTGTTTTGCTGATTTTTGTGAGATTTTGCTCTGAGAATTAAATGATAGAGATCACCTCACATGTCACGTTAGCTTGAGTGGGGGAGGGGGCAAAGCATTGATGAAAGCATACGTTGCATTCGAATTCCCAGAATGCAATGCAGGACGCTCAATTATGGCTAGTAAGTGATCAATGAAGTTTCACCATGATAAGAAGTGACCTCACTGCTAACAATTTTCTAGCTGTTAAAGAGCGACAGGTCATAGGTGAACATTCTATCTGTTGTTGTTGATCTTTCGGCTGCTCCCTGTGTGTGAGGGGTCACCACAGCGGACCAACTGGTCAGCACAACAACTTGGCACAGGTTTTACGGTGGATGCCCTTCTTGACGCAACCCTCCCATTTTAACCGGGCTTGGGGCCGGCACTGCATCCAGTGGCTGGGGTTTGGGCATCGAACCTGGGCCTTCCGCATGGTAGGCGAGAAATTTACCACTGAGCCACCAGTGCCCAAAGGTGGACTTTCTATCTATTTATAATTATTTAGAGAGCAATGGGAGGGACATAATCTTTCAGTCACTGTGACACTAACCAATCGTACACATCTCTGAGCTCATGTATGCGGAACAGGGCAGAATGTGCATGTGTTAGCTGCCCTGTGCCCTGTGGTGCAGGTTGAAAAGGTAAACTCCTGTGTGTTTCTGTGTGCTGAAAACTTACTATTAGAGCTTGATTTCAGACACTGACACTGGAGACTCCTTCCTTAAACGTACAGAAACCATCACCGTATCAGTGACTGCACATGTTTTGTGATTGAGAATCTGCACTACAAGCCCCAAGATGCAAGCAAAAGAATTGAAAACGTCAAAGCACAAATCAAAAAATTCCGGAAACACAATCCTGTCCCGCATCTGCATTTACAGCACACAAATTCCAGTAATACATCAACATTAACGCAAATCATTTTCACAGCAACTTATACCAGATGTTCATATTTCTCTTCAGGAGAAGAATAACTCTCCGATTCTGAGCACCACACGTTACACCAAAGATGCAGAAACGTTAGAAACACGCCATCGTGCAACGGCCTTGAAAATCTGAGATCAGAAAAATCGGGACAAAGCCAAGCCATCTCACATCTCTAGTAATTGGATTTGGTAGATAAGTCCAGCTCCGTTGCTACTGCAGCGAGATAGCAAATCTGTTTAGCGTGTCGTTTTAATTAAGGAGGTTCCCTAATGCCGAGAGGCTTCACTGGCTCATTTAAAGAATTGTACAAAAAAAAAAATGTGTGGAAAATTAAATCACAGCAAGTAATTTAAAAAAAGAAAGAAGGAAAAAGAAAGGAAGCATATTGATTTGTAAAAATTACGTGAAAAAAAAATTAAGTACATAATAAGCACATAAGTAAATCAGATGAACAAAACATTTTTTAAATTATTATTTTTATGAAGTGATTTGCTTTTTTTTTCAAATATCTTAAATAGATAAATCATGTATTAAGAAATCACTTGCAAAAAATAACCTAAATATAATAAATAAATAATTTGCATTAATTATTTCTTTAAAAAAAAAGTTAATAAGGTCTCAAGAAAATCTGTGAAAAACGAATCAAGTAGAATTTATTTTTTAAAAATTATGTGTAAAAGAACAAAACATGTGCCACATGTGAAAATGGAAGAGGATAAAAGCTGACAGGAAACAGTGATGAATGAGTCAAAAAAAAAAACATTAAAAAAATTAAAAATTGAGACCACACTGAAAAGTTGGGATTTTATTTTTTATTTCATTGGAGAAAAAAACTGAAATGAAATATATATATACATATGTATATACACTATATTGCCAAAAGTATTCGCTCACCTGCCTTGACTCGCATATGAACTTAAGTGACATCCCATTCCTAATCCATAGGGTTCAATATGACGTCGGTCCACCCTTTGCAGCTATAACAGCTTCAACTCTTCTGGGAAGGCTGTCCACAAGGTTTAGGAGTGTGTTTATGGGAATTTTTGACCATTCTTCCAGAAGCGCATTTGTGAGGTCACACACTGATGTTGGACGAGAAGGCCTGGCTCTCAGTCTCCGCTCTAATTCATCCCAAAGGTGTTCTATCGGGTTGAGGTCAGGACTCTGTGCAGGCCAGTCAAGTTCATCCACACCAGACTCTGTCATCCATGTCTTTATGGACCTTGCTTTGTGCACTGGTGCACAGTCATGTTGGAAGAGGAAGGGGCCAGCTCCAAACTGTTCCCACAAAGTTGGGAGCATGGAATTGTCCAAAATGTCTTGGTATGCTGAAGCATTCAGAGTTCCTTTCACTGGAACTAAGGGGCCAAGCCCAGCTCCTGAAAAACAACCCCACACCATAATCCCCCCTCCACCAAACTTTACACTTGGCACAATGCAGTCAGACAAGTACCGTTCTCCTGGCAACCGCCAAACCCAGACTCGTCCATCAGATTGCCAGATGGAGAAGCGCGATTCGTCACTCCAGAGAACGCGTCTCCACTGCTCTAGAGTCCAGTGGCGGCGTGCTTTACACCACTGCATCCGACGCTTTGCATTGCACTTGGTGACGTATGGCTTGGATGCAGCTGCTCGGCCATGGAAACCCATTCCATGAAGCTCTCTGCGCACTGTTCTTGAGCTAATCTGAAGGCCACATGAAGTTTGGAGGTCTGTAGCGATTGACTCTGCAGAAAGTTGGCGACCTCTTCGCACTATGCGCCTCAGCATCCGCTGACCCCGCTCCGTCAGTTTACGTGGCCTACCACTTCGTGGCTGAGTTGCTGTCGTTCCCAAACACTTCCACGTTCTTATAATACAGCTGACAGTTGACTGTGGAATATTTAGGAGCGAGGAAATTTCACGACTGGATTTGTTGCACAGGTGGCATCCTATCACAGTTCCACGCTGGAATTCACTGAGCTCCTGAGAGCGACCCATTCTTTCACAAATGTTTGTAAAAACAGTCTGCATACCTAGGTGCTTGATTTTATACACCTGTGGCCATGGAAGTGATTGGAACACCTGATTCTGATTATTTGGATGGGTGAGCGAATACTTTTGGCAATATAGTGTAGATGTAGTCTGACTACACTTTAAATTAAATAAAAAGCAGAGGATTAAAAACACCAGTTTAGCAGGATGGAGGTGCTCCAGGACCACATCTGTGTCATCTTCATGTCTGATTATTTTCTTTCATTAAAGGTTATTTTGTCAGTGGAATAACAACTTGAGTGAAAATCTGACATTTTTAAAGTGAATTTTAGAATTTCGTAGCATTTGGTCCTCTGATCTGTGACGATCGGACGATCGGATTTTGTCGTACAAACAAAGTGTTTTAACGTGGACAATATCTATACATATAATATATTAACAGTGACCTAGGAATAGTGTCAAATCTTTATTATTGAATTTTCAAGATGTTGAATATATATATATATATATATAAATCAAATATTTTGCTCATTGTTCAGAAGTATACCATAATATTATGTGCAATACTTATTATTATTATTATTATTATTGTTCTTGAACTTTACACCAAAGCAACACATCAAATACGTGGAATAGTGACGTTTCCACCGGGGTGTCGGGGGCTGGTGTGACCACGAGAGGGCGCTGGTGCACTTTTATTAACAGTCTCACCTGCTCGTGCTCGTCTAAAACCAGGAAGTGACCTCATAGATTATCAGAATAACAGTGAAATGATGCATTATTACATTCATACAGCAAAAACTATTGAATTTGTTGTTGTTGTTGTTTTTCAGAATTTTGGGTTAATGTTATTAAACGTTATTACATCCTACGGTCGAACTATAGTGAAGGTTTTGGTAAAGGGCTATAAAATATTCTTTCAAAAGTTGTAAGTGATGCAAAAATGTCGTCACAGGTGAAGATGGAAACACGCCTGAGTCACGTGACCAAGTTGAAAAATGCTAAATTATTGAAATAATAATAATAATAATAAATGTTTCAAATGAAAGATAAGCACTGCCATTGTAGGTATAGCCGTGTATATGTGATGAGCACGGGGTGTTTTGTTTTGTTTTGTTTGTTTTTGTTTTGTTTGTTTTTGTTTTGTTTGTTTGCATGAACCCGTTAGACGCTGCTTCTTCTTCTTGAAAAAAAAAACACCTGTCTTCTTTCTTTACCAGCTCCATAAGCTCCTCCCACTGAGAAATACGTGCCAATAGGATGACCAACAAAGCTATTATGTAAATCACCTCCTGAGTTAAACGCCGCCTTTGGCACCTGATTGGACACGGCCGGACCTCGGCTTCAGTAAATATGTGTAATCCCCGCCCCCTGCACCTGATTAGGGAGTATTTGATGGCGCTGTAGCGGCTCTGTGGAAGTGTTTCTGCGCCTCGGTGAGGGAGGATGTCTGTGTGTCGGAGCGCGCTGTGAGGATTTAACCTGCTCAGGGGGATTTCGGCTTCTTTTCCCGTTAGATTTGCCTTCTTGTCGTGGGGAAAACTGGTCCAAGATGCCGCGCTCATTTCTCGTCAAAAAGCATTTCAACTCCGCCAAGAAGCCGAATTACAGCGAACTGGACTGTCCAACAGGTAACCTGCACTCTTTAATACTGAGCCTTAACCCTTTAACACCGAGTTTATATATACAGCCTTAATACTGAGCCTTAATACTGAGCCTTAATACTGAGCCTTAACCCTTTAACACCGAGTTTATATATACAGCCTTAATACTGAGCCTTAATACTGAGCCTTAATACTGAGCCTTAACTCTTTAACACCGAGTTTAAATATACAGCCTTAATACTGAGCCTTAATACTGAGCCTTAATACTGAGCCTTAACCCTTTAACACCGAGTTTAAATATACAGCCTTAATACTGAGCCTTAATACTGAGCCTTAACTCTTTAACACCGAGTTTAAATATACAGCCTTAATACTGAGCCTTAATACTGAGCCTTAACTCTTTAACACAGAGTTTAAATATACAGCCTTAATACTGAGCCTTAATACTGAGCCTTAATACTGAGCCTTAACCCTTTAACACCGAGTTTAAATATACAGCCTTAATACTGAGCCTTAATACTGAGCCTTAACCCTTTAACACCGAGTTTAAATATACAGCCTTAATACTGAGCCTTAATACTGAGCCTTAACCCTTTAACACCGAGTTTAAATATACAGCCTTAATACTGAGCCTTAATACTGAGCCTTAACTCTTTAACACCGAGTTTAAATATACAGCCTTAATACTGAGCCTTAACCCTTTAACACCGAGTTTAAATATACAGCCTTAATACTGAGCCTTAATACTGAGCCTTAACCCTTTAACACCGAGTTTAAATACACAGCCTTCATACTGAGCTTTAACACTTTAACACCAAGTTTAAATACAGAGCCTTAACACTGACCCATAAGACTAACACTGGGTTTAAGTACTGAGCCTTAATACCGAGCCTCAACCCTGAGCCTTAATACCGAGCCTCAACCCTGAGCCTTAATACCGAGCCTCAACCCTGAGCCTTAATACCGAGCCTCAACCCTGAGCCTTAATACCGAGCCTCAAAACTTGCTGAACGCATCCCCCAGTCTTCTCCATATATCTAGTCACGTGATCTGTCATGAACAGATATAAACACAGATTTTGTGCTTGTGTTACACCAACCAAAAACCCATTTGAAGGATCGATAATGGAACCCAACAAGTGTTTTCATCCTCCAGCTACTTTTACAAAGGAGTACGTTTCCTTCTTGCTGTGCTGATTGAAGTGACCCACACACAGTACCTTTTTTTAATAACATCCATGTGTCCAGGAAGCATAATGTACCCGTCAAAAATGACCGGAATACATTACTAGGTGAACGATCTGAAAGCTCTGAACTGAGGGCACTATTGCTTTCTTAAAGCTTCTGAATATGAAGTAAAGTAAAAAAAAAACAAAAAACCACTTAATTATCCCATGATCACGTGGTGTTTTTAATAAGAGTGTATACTCTGAGACTGGCACAACTTTACCTTTAACGTGCTTTAAGTTTCATAAATGGACTGTTTTTAGTGTAAAGGATTAAAGATACACAAAACAGATCTCTTTAAAAGTACCCTATGAGTGACGAGTAACAGTACTGCGTGGTACCTTTTCCGTCTCGATGTTGACCGTCTTTGAGGTGCAGCGAGACAACACAAGTAACCTTGTTATATTTATTGTCGATTGTTGACACGTGCACATTTTTGTGGTTTGCAGCGTTCGTGTCTCAGCATCTCCTCAAAAGCCTGGTGATGCCCGTGATCCCTCAGCCCGAGGTCCTGAGTCCGGTGATGTACAGCCCAATCACCATGTGGACGGCGAGCAACTCTCCGCCGTCGCCGCTTCCCACCGACCTCTCGCCCGTGTCGGGATACCCGTCGCCCAAAGACAGCCACGAGATCCCGAGGAGCGACGAGGACGAGCATGAACACGAGCACGAGCAGCCGGCCTCCATCACCACCACCGGCACCGGCGGCTCGGATGTGGCGGAGAAGTTCCGCTGTGCTCTCTGTCACAAGTCCTACTCGACGTACGCGGGCCTGCTCAAGCACAAGCAGTTGCACTGTGACGCTCATGCACGCAAGGCCTTCAGCTGCAAGTACTGCGAGAAGGAGTACGTGAGCCTCGGTGCGCTCAAAATGCACATACGGACACACACGCTGCCGTGCGTCTGCAAGCTCTGCGGCAAGGCTTTCTCACGCCCGTGGCTGCTACAGGGACACATCCGCACACACACAGGTGAGTCCAACACACACAAGGGCATGCACTCATTTTGTCGCACTTTAATAATCAAGCGAAGTCCAGAACCTCGTGGTACGAGGACACTTATCTTCATACATCACATCTAGCACTAAAACTGACTGAAGTCTGTGTGTTTGTGTGTTTCTAGGCGAGAAGCCGTTCTCGTGTTCCCACTGCAGCCGAGCGTTCGCCGACCGATCCAACCTCAGGGCTCACCTGCAGACGCATTCAGACGTGAAGAAGTACCAGTGCAAGAACTGCTCCAAAACCTTCTCCAGAATGTCTCTCCTGCACAAGCACGAGGAGTCGGGATGCTGCGTCGCCCACTGACCCCCATCCCAACACCCCTCCCCCTCCATCTCCACCCTAAAAAACCAAACAGAACTGCTCTGGAAATTCACAGTGCCTTTTAAATATTGCAATATTGCTCAATTTCCACACACAGTATTCCTAATTCCAGGGGCGCGTGTGACCGAGTGTTCTAATTTTTTTTCCTTTTTTTTTTTTAAAAAATCATGCGCTCAATCATGTGCTTCCTATTTGTACACAGTATTCTGACTGTTTTTTTTTTTTTGTTTTTTTGTTTTTCCTCCATCTTGGCCTATTTTTTAATCCTTGTGTACTGTAAGGAAACGTTTACTGCTCCGCTCAGTCACCGCCGGAGGCCCGAGCGATAACCTCAAGCCGAACGTTATCCGTTACGGGATATTTCACGGTCAGCTGGACGAACAGCAGCCGTACCACCAAAAAAAAGACTCCAGGACCAAAAAAAGCCATCATCGTAGAGGGAACAAGTGCAAAGTGTTTAAAAGCGAAGCGGATGATCACGCCGTGACAATCGGACTCGCAGCAGCGCTTTTCTCAGAGCTTTTCTAATCAATTATTTTTTATACGTATTTGAATGTACGTGTGACTGAAATGATTGTATATTGTTCGTATGTATGCATTTACATGGAATGGGTCTTTTTTTGTATGTCCTGTTTGTGTTTTTTTTTTTTTTTATACACTTTATAAATAAAAAAGCTTCCTGTTATTTTTTAAACCTTCCTCTCTTCCCACTGATTCTCAGGACCCAAATCATCGCAGGTGTAAAGTGTTAATCGTAGCACAGAAGGTGTGCGAGCGCTTTCGGAGAGTCGAGTCGTGTACCAACACGCAGCTTTAACGTGAACACCACCCCTAAAGTGCGCTGGAGACGTTTTTCCCGTGCGCCCTGCAGCCAGGTCCAACCTCCAGAAAATTACAGGCAGTGTGGGTTTTAACTCGGAGTCACAATGCCAGCGCTTGTTCGCTTGTTGCTACAGCAGTCATTTGACTCACTAAGCGTTCACCTGATTCATAAGGCGGAGATGTTCTGCTCATTTTTCCAGGCCCGGTTTCCTCTCGTGACTAAGCGGCGAGGAATAATCAAGAGGCGTGAAAGAGGTGTTGGGATACATGTGTGGGAGATGTCCGGACAAATCAGGAAGAAGAGTCAAATTGATTGATTTGAATGAATCAAGTTGATTGATTCAAATGAATCAAATAGGTTGATTTGAATGAATCAAATGATCAAATTGATTGATTCAAGTGAATCAAATTCATTGATTCAAACAAAACAAATCTCTTTGCAGACTAATATGGAAAGTGATAATGCATTTTTTGGAGACTCCGCTCTCTGCCTCAGCTTGCTCTTTTTACGAACCTGTTCAAGTCTCCAAAAATGTCACACTTCCTCCCTATGTAGCTCTCACTTCCCTGCCATTTGCTCCAAACGCCTCGGCTCGTTTTCTTTTTTATTTCCAGGACATCCTGTGCAGAGGAGCGACTGCAAAACTCTCTAGATGATTCGATTAATAGCATGTGCTCTCGGTCATAAAGTCGGATCTCATGACCGTATTTGAATAGCGCTCTTTCATACAGGCCACCAGGTCCACTCCTGCGCTAGCATTTCCACCGCTCTGAAGAGTGTGAGGGAGCGTTTGGACGTTTAGGAGCTGTTATGAATGAACACTTGTCTCCTAGCCTCTGGGGTATGAACATTTTTAAAGAGACTTGTATTTAAAGTGGGGGGTGGAGGGGGGGGGTTGTGACTCACGGACCAACTATTCCAGGTGATGAGACGTGGAGTTAGATAGGTAGCGCACAATGCAGGTGTTCAGCAGGACTTTTCCTGGAATAACTCGTAGCAGCCAGCGGCCTTGGCTAGGGCGGTTCAACAAATAAATATATATTAATAAAAAAGATGTTTTGTTTTGTTCCCTCAACAGGAAGGTGTGTCATCCGAATTTCCTGATAAACATTCTTCTCATTCCCTGAAGTGTAGACCTTATAATTATTATTATAATTATAATAATAATAATTATTATTATTATTAAGCCAGAGGATTTCCTTAAAGTCCAATCCTCAGCCTCGTTACTCATCTAAGGGCAAATTGCGCTTCTCCTTCTTTACCTCCATCGTTTATTGTTTCTTTTTCTTTGGCTCCTCTTTTTCTTGTTTGCTTCGTTTTCCTTCTTTCTTGTCGTTGTTTTGTTGGTTTCTTGTTTCTTCTTTGATTCTTTTGTTTGGTTCATTCGTCCTTTCTTTTATTATTCTTAATACTTTCTTATTAATCTTTCTTTCTTTCTTTCTTTCTCCACTCCCTCTTCCTTCTACTTCTTACTTCCCTTTAATTTTTTTTATTGTTTTTATTTCTTCATTTTTTCTCTCTCTTGCTTTTTCCTTGATTAATTCTTTCTTTCTGACTTTTTTCATTTATTTTTGTCATTTCTTTCTTTTTGTCTTCTTCCGTCCATCATGTTTGTATCTTAAATGCTTCCATTTGTTCTTTCTTTCTTTCTTTCTTTCTTTCTTTCTTTCTTTCTTTCTTTCTTTCTTTCTTTCTTTCTTTCTTTCTTAATATTTTAATAGATATATATGGGTTCACATACTTTGCACTTTTGAATGCTTTAATTCTTACATTGATTACAAATCACGAATGACGAATCCTACAAAGGAATAACCTCCAAATGACTCATTAGCATTTCTTTAAAGAACAAACTTTCTTCCCTTGACACACTCTCTCTCACTCTCACTCTCTCTCTCTGTCTCTCTGTCTCTCTGTCTGTCTCTCTCTCTGCCTGACCACAGCGTGATGAGTCGAGTCGGACCTGATGAGAAAGAGAGGATTGTTTTTTTTCTCTCAGTCCCCCACAAAAAGCCTGAAGGAAGCTCTGTGAGTTTAAGGCCAAACATTCAGCTTTCTCACGCTCGTGTTAGCTTTTAACAGCTGCTTCACCAGAATCCTTTTACTGACCCACCAATCACAATCACTGACTGAAAAAAAAAAACAAGTGTGTTCTGTCAAAAAATCTTTTCAAAAGTGGTGTGTTTGGATTTGGTGTAGAAGGAAGCAGCATCAACGATCATCAGTAATTCTCTTGAAAAAACAAACAAACAACTGTTTTAAAAAAATGTAAAAAGAAAATACAATAGGTTAAAATAATGCATTCCTAATTAGAAAAAAGGTACAAAAAATTAAAATGAAAAAAAAAAACAGTTAAAACATTATTAATAAAGAAAAAGAGCAAAAGTAAGTAATAAATAAATAAGTAAACAAACAAATACAATCAGTTAAACTATTCTTTTCCTAATAAAGAAATAAATTCAAAAGGTATTTCCAAAAATAAATAAATAAATAAATAAATAAATAAATAAATAAATAAATATACAGTTAAGAAATTGTATTCCTATTTAAAAAATCCAAAAAGGATAGATAGATAGATAGATAGATAGATAGATAGATAGATAGATAGATAGATAGATAGATAGATAAATAAATAAATAAATAAATAAATAAAAATGAGTTCAAAAATTTTATTCTTAATAAAGAAAAAATGGTATTTCCAAAAAAAATAATTTTAAAATACAAAAAAGTTTTTAGAAATAAAAAAAAATCCCAAAAGGATGGTTAAATAACATAAATAACATAAATTAAATAAATAAATAAATAAATAAATAAATAAATTAATTAATTAATTAATTAATTAAAATAAAATAAAATAAAATAAAATAAAATAAAATAAAATAAAATAAAATAAAATAAAATAAAATAAAAAACAAACAAATAAATAAATAAATAAGAGCCCTGCATGCTTGCACTCTGTGTTAGATTTTGCTCTAAGCCAGATTCAGCATGTGACCAGCGATGGAGAATCACATGCCTCTACACAAATTCCAGTCAATTTCTCCATTATCAGTTTCTCCCTCACTGGAAGCTCTCAGTGTCACGACCTGGAGCAACATGGAGTGCTGATACACCAGCTGAAGTTTCTCAGAGAACAATCTAGGAAGTGTTCAGAAAATCTCTTCCTGGAGTTCAGTAAAGTAGATTAGAGTCTCAGTAAACGTGTAGAAATGTCTTCCCTGGTCTGAGAACATCTAAAGGGAATATTTCTGCTTCAGCGGACGGTGGAATACCAATGTTGCTCCTCCCCCTGAGATCATGATGCTCCTCCTCCTGGGATAATGAAGCTCCTCCTCCTGAGATCATGAAGCTCCTCCTCCTGAGATCATGAAGCATGGTGGTGGCAGCATCATGGAGTCTCGGTCAGCAGGGACTGGGAAAGCTACTCTTTCTTTCTTTCTTTCTTTCTTTCTTTCTTTCTCATGTTTTTTAAATCATTTTTTATACTTTCCTTTAAATCTATCTATCTATCTATCTATCTATCTATCTATCTATCTATCTATCTATCTATCTATCCAGACACCCAACCACCCACCTATCTATCTATCTATCTATCTATCTATCTATCTATCTATCTATCTATCTATCTATCTATCTATCTATCTATCTATCTATCTTTCCAGACACCCAACCACCCACCTATCTATCTATCTATCTATCTATCTATCTATCTATCTATCTATCTATCTATCTATCTATCCAGACACCCAACCACCCACCTATCTATCTATCTATCTATCTATCTATCTATCTATCTATCTATCTATCTATCTATCTATCTATCTATCCAGACACCCAACCACCCACCTATCTATCTATCTATCTATCTATCTATCTATCTATCTATCTATCTATCTATCTATCTATCTATCTATCTATCTAGCTAGCTAGCTAGCTAGCTATCTATCCAGACACCCAACCACCCACCTATCTATCTATCTATCTATCTATCTATCTATCTATCTGTCTGTCTGTCTGTCTGTCTGTCTGTCTCTCTGTCTTTATTTCTTCTTAATACTTTGCTTTGATTCTTTCTGTCATTCATTTTCAAGTTTTATTAGTATTCTTTATACTTTTCTTTCTTTCTTTCTTTCTTTCTTTCTTTCTTTCTTTCTTTCTTTCTTTCTTTCTTTCTTTCTTTCTTTCTTTGATCCACTTTGATGGTGTGTTTGTTCAGATCTTTATATTTTTTTGTTCACTTCTATGATTTGACTTTTCTGAATCCGATCTGAATCCAATATCTGTCTTTTAATTCAGAGTTTCTCTCTGAGCTCAAGGCAGTGCTGAAATAAAAGAAAACTCCTCCTCCCCCTCTTCCTCCTCTCCAGCTCCTCCTCCTCCCCCTCTTCCTCCTTCCCAGCTCCTCTTCCTTCTCCTCCCCCTCTTCCTTCTCCTCCTCCCCAGCTCCTCCTCCTCCCCCTCTTCCTCCTCCTCCTTTCCAGCTCCTCTTCCTTCTCCTCCCCAGCTCCTCTTCCTCCTCCCCAGCTCCTCTTTCTCCTCCTCCCCAGCTCCTCCTCCTCCTCCTGCCCAGCTCCTCTTCCTCCTCCTTCCCAGCTCCTCTTCCCCAGCTGCTCCTCCCCAGCTCCTCTTCCTCCTCCTGCCCAGCTCCTCCTCCTCCCCAGCTCCTCTTCCTCCTCCTGCCCAGCTCCTCTTCCTCCTCCTGCCCACCTCCTCCTCCTCACCCTCCCCGGCTCCTCTTCCTCCTCCCGAGCTCCTCTTCCTCCTCCTGCCCTGCTCCTCCTTCTCCTCCTGCCCAGCTCCTCTTCCTCCTCCTCCTCCCCAGCTCCTCTTCCCCAGCTGCTCCTCCTCCTTCTCCCCAGCTCCTCTTCCTCCTCCTGCCCAGCTCCTCTTCCTCCTCCTCCTCCCCAGCTCCTCTTCCCCAGCTGCTCCTCCTCCTTCTCCCCAGCTCCTCTTCCTCCTCCTGCCCAGCTCCTCTTCCTCCTCCTCCTCCCCAGCTCCTCTTCCCCAGCTGCTCCTCCTCCTTCTCCCCAGCTCCTCTTCCTCCTCCTCCCCAGTTCCTCGTCCCCAGCTGTTCCTCCTCCTGCCCAGCTCCTTCTCCTCCTCCCCAGCTCGTCCTCCTCCTCCTCCTCCCCAGCTCCTCTTCCTTCTCCTCCTCCTC